>NC_092230.1:20057368-20154868 GCF_036320965.1 Panulirus ornatus | reverse complement strand
ACACACACACACACACACTTACCTAACGCAGACAAACGTATCGCAGAAAGTTGTTACGTCATGCATGACTTGCGCGCCTGACGCACCGCTCTCCCTACCAGACACTACGACCCCCAAGGAACGTAACCGTACGTCCTCCGTGTGGCTCTGTACCCTGCCAAAAAAAACCGTCCACTTTCGTCATGTGCGTTAATCGTTTCCAGGCGGCATTTAAACCGTACAGGGCAACTGTGGAGACGTGACAGAGGGTGGTGTTAAAACCTCCTTCAGCTCAACAACACCCTTGAGGTACCGGAAACCTCTTACAGGGGGTGTTGAACCCTGCCGAGTTAGCTGGAATCCCGTGGAGTTACGTAAGATCATGTTTAAGTTGTGTCAGACCTTCGTAAGTTACGCACCTTCGGTAACTCTACACTCTTGATTGATCTGTCCAGAACTTTGCTCAAAAGAGATATACGAGTGCAGTATAACAGAGAGTAAACACCGTAGCTCATGGTTCGTTTGTGTTTTTCTGTTTTGTGGCCTTTGAAGTTTTTATATTGAAATATTTCTTTTTTATAAACAGTTTCTTTTATGGTTTTAAGGTTTTTACGAAAATCTGTGTTATATCGTTCCCTGTCTACGGCTTTTATTGAAATGTGTTTGATACAGTAACTTATCATTTGGTGTTTTAAATAAGACCAATTTAATACAGTATCTGATCATGTAAGTTATTTTAGTAGAATCTGATTTCCTCTTGTGTTTGGATGGTCCGGCGTCGCTCTGCCTCGATGGCTCAGTGAAGACTTGCGTCATGGTGTCCACACACTCGTTTATAACTCGATCCCTCCACCCTGGGTGTAGTGATCCCTCCACCCTGGGTGTAGTGATCCCTCCGCCCTGGGTGTAGTGATCCCTCCGCCCTGGGTGTAGTGATCCCTCCGCCCTGGGTGTAGTGATCCCTCCACCCTGGGTGTAGTGATCCCTCCACCCTGGGTGTAGTGATCCCTCCTCCCTGGGTGTAGTGATCCCTCCGCCCTGGGTGTAGTGATCCCTCCGCCCTGGGTGTAGTGATCCCTCCGCCCTGGGTGTAGTGATCCCTCCACCCTGGGTGTAGTGATGCCTCCACCCTGGGTGTCGTGATCCCTCATCCCTGGGTGTAGTGATCCCTCCACCCCGGGTGTAGTGATCCCTCCTCCCTGGGTGTAGTGATCCCTCCACCCTGGGTATAGTGATGCCTCCACCCTGGGTGTAGTGATCCCTCCACCCTGGGTGTAGTGATCCCTCCGTCCTGGGTGTAGTGATCCCTCCACCATGGGTGTAGTGATGCCTCCACCCTGGGTGTAGTGATCCCTCCACCCTGGGTGTAGTGATCCCTCCTCCCTGGATGTAGTGATCCCTCCACCCTGGGTGTAGTGATCCCTCCTCCCTGGGTGTAGTGATCCCTCCACCCCGGGTGTAGTGATCCCTCCACCCCGGGTGTAGTGATCCCTCCTCCCTGGGTGTAGTGATCCCTCCACCCTGGGTGTAGTGATCCCTCCGTCCTGGGTGTAGTGATCCCTCCACCATGGGTGTAGTGATCCCTCCACCCTGGGTGTAGTGATCCCTCCTCCCTGGATGTAGTGATCCCTCCACCCTGGGTGTAGTGATCCCTCCACCATGGGTGTAGTGATCCCTCCACCCTGGGTGTAGTGATCCCTCCACCCTGGGTGTAGTGATCCCTCCACCCTGGGTGTAGTGATCCCATCACCATGGGTGTAGTGATCCCTCCACCCTGGGTGTAGTTATCCCTCCACCCAGGGTGTAGTGATCCCTCCTCCCTGGGTGTAGTGATCCCTCCTCCCTGGGTGTAGTGATCCCTCCACCCTGGGTGTAGTGATCCCTCCTCCCTGGATGTAGTGATCCCTCCACCCTGGATGTAGTGATCCCTCCACCCTGGGTGTAGTGATCCCTCCTCCCTGGATGTAGTGATCCCTCCACCCTGGGTGTAGTGATCCCTCCGTCCTGGGTGTAGTGATCCCTCCACCATGGGTGTAGTGATGCCTCCACCGTGGGTGTAGTGATCCCTCCGCCCTGGGTGTAGTGATCCCTCCACCCTGGGTGTCGTGATCCCTCCACCCTGGGTGTAGTGATCCCTCCGTCCTGGGTGTAGTGATCCCTCCACCCTGGGTGTAGTGATCCCTCCACCCTGGGTGTAGTGATCCCTCCGTCCTGGGTGTAGTGATCCCTCCACCCTGGGTGTAGTGATCCCTCCACCCTGGGTGTAGCGATCCCTCCACCCTGGGTGTAGTGATCCCTCCACCCTGGGTGTAGCGATCCCTCCACCCTGGGTGTAGTGATCCCTCCACCCTGGGTGTAGTGATCCCCCCACCCTGGGTGTAGTGATCCCTCCACCCTGGGTGTAGTGATCCCTCCACCCTGGGTGTAGTGATTCCTCCACCCTGGGTGTAGTGATCCCTCCACCCTGGGTGTAGCGATCCCTCCGTCCTGGGTGTAGTGATCCCTCCGTCCTGGGTGTAGTGATTCCTCCACCCTGGGTGTAGTGGTCCCTCCACCCTGGGTGTAGTGATCCCTCCACCCTGGGTGTAGTGATCCCTCCACCCTGGGTGTAGCGATCCCTCCACCCTGGGTGTAGCGATCCCTCCACCCTGGGTGTAGTGATCCCTCCGCCCTGGGTGTAGTGATCCCTCCACCCTGGGTGTAGTGATCCCTCCACCCTGGGTGTCGTGATACCTCCACCCTGGGTGTAGTGATCCCCCCACCCTGGGTGTAGTGATCCCTCCACCCTGGATGTAGTGATTCCTCCACCCTGGGTGTAGTGATCCCTCCACCCTGGGTGTAGTGATCCCTCCACCCTGGGTGTCGTGATCCCTCCACCCTGGGTGTAGTGATCCCCCCACCCTGGGTGTAGTGATCCCCCCACCCTGGGTGTAGTGATCCCTCCACCCTGGGTGTAGTGATCCCTCCACCCTGGGTGTAGTGATCCCCCACCCTGGGTGTAGTGATCCCTCCACCCTGGGTGTCGTGATCCCTCCACCCTGGGTGTCGTGATCCCTCCACCCTGGGTGTAGTGATCCCCCCACCCTGGGTGTAGCGATCCCTCCACCCTGGGTGTAGTGATCCCTCCGCCCTGGGTGTAGTGATCCCTCCACCCTGGGTGTCGTGATCCCTCCACCCTGGGTGTAGCGATCCCTCCACCCTGGGTGTAGTGATCCCTCCGCCCTGGGTGTAGTGATCCCTCCACCCTGGGTGTCGTGATCCCTCCACCCTGGGTGTAGTGATCCCCCCACCCTGGGTGTAGTGATCCCTCCACCCTGGGTGTAGTGATCCCCCCACCCTGGGTGTAGCGATCCCTCCACCCTGGGTGTAGTGATCCCTCCGCCCTGGGTGTAGCGATCCCTCCACCCTGGGTGTAGTGATCCCTCCGCCCTGGGTGTAGTGATCCCTCCACCCTGGGTGTCGTGATCCCTCCACCCTGGGTGTAGTGATCCCTCCACCCTGGGTGTAGTGATCCCTCCACCCTGGGTGTAGTGATCCCTCCACCCTGGGTGTAGCGATCCCTCCACCCTGGGTGTAGTGATCCCTCCGCCCTGGGTGTAGTGATCCCCCCACCCTGGGTGTAGTGATCCCCCCACCCTGGGTGTAGTGATCCCTCCACCCTGGGTGTAGTGATGCCTCCACCCTGGGTGTAGTGATCCCCCCACCCTGGGTGTAGCGATCCCTCCACCCTGGGTGTAGTGATCCCTCCACCCTGGGTGTAGCGATCCCTCCACCCTGGGTGTAGTGATCCCTCCGCCCTGGGTGTAGTGATCCCTCCACCCTGGGTGTCGTGATCCCTCCACCCTGGGTGTAGTGATCCCCCACCCTGGGTGTAGTGATCCCTCCACCCTGGGTGTAGTGATCCCTCCACCCTGGGTGTAGCGATCCCTCCACCCTGGGTGTAGTGATCCCTCCGCCCTGGGTGTAGTGATCCCCCCACCCTGGGTGTAGTGATCCCCCCACCCTGGGTGTAGTGATCCCTCCGCCCTGGGTGTAGTGATGCCTCCACCCTGGGTGTAGTGATCCCCCCACCCTGGGTGTAGTGATCCCTCCACCCTGGGTGTCGTGATCCCTCCTCCCTGGGTGTAGTGATCCCTCCACCCTGGGTGTAGTGTTGTAGTTGAAATACTCCTGCCAGCTGTCGTGGGTCGCCCCTGGGGCGGGAAGGATATAGCCAGATGTTTTCTATAAAAAAGAAAAAAAAAATTTTTTTTTGTCCGGCGAAAAAATGTTTTTGAATGTCGACTTGACTTGAGGCTGGGGTAGTGTAGGATCCTGGGCGGCCATCTCTCTCTCTCTCTCTCTCTCTCTCTCTCTCTCTCTCTCTCTCTCTCTCTCTCTCTCTCTCTCTCTCTCTCCTCGGTTAACTCCGGCTTATTTCCCGCGATTATCATACGTCTGGCAGGCGTGTCAGGGGAGGGCTGGAGCAAGGCAGTGCTACACCCCCTCCCCCTGAGCCGACAGGTCAGTCGTAATACCCTAGAAATTACAGGGGATTTTAGCTCAGATTTACGGTGATGGTCGAGCTGCTTCCGTGAGGAGAGAACGCCAGATTGGGGATATATTTATAGTCTTCTGATTTTGTTAAATTTTTAGTTTTTTTTTTTTTTCTTTTTCTAAACGATTTTGTCCGGCCGCGGGGGCGTAAATCATTACCCTGCCACATAGTAGATGCTGTTCAGCTTCTCATTTTTATTTATTCTGTTAAGTAATAAGTTGTGGCTATTGCTCAAAGTAACGTGAAACTAAGTTGATTATTGTGGTGATCTTATGAAGGTGTGTGTGTGTGTGTGTGTGTGTGTGTGTGTGTGTGTGTGTGTGTGTGTGTACACAGCGTCACCGTGTGTGTATGCGGTTGTGTGTGTCCGTCTACGTGTCTGTTTGTCCCTGCATACGACATCATATGTAGGTATATATTGGTATATACCGCCCCTCCCGTTTTTGATTTTCCAAAACAAGGAACACAGAAGGGGGCCAAGTGAGGAGGATATTCCCTCTAAGGCTCAGTCCTCTGTTCTTAACGCTACCTTGCTAACGCGGGAAATGGCGAATATATATATTGGAAAAAAAAATATTATGTTCACACCCACCAATGCTAGGCTACAGTTGCTGACTTCAACCCTGATGTCACTGGTCGGTCGGCCTTTACTGACGTCACACCTACCATGACAAGGCGACGGTTGCTGACGTCACACCCACCATGACAAGGCGACGGTTGCTGACGTCACACCCGCCATGACGAGGCGACGGTTGCTGACGTCACACCTACCATGACAAGGCTACAGTTGATGACGTCACACCCGCCATGACAAGGCGACGGTTGCTGACGTCACACCCGCCATGACAAGGTGACGGTTACTGACGTCACACCCGCCATGACAAGGCGACGGTTGCTGACGTCACACCCGCCATGACAAGGCGACGGTTGCTGACGTCACACCTACCATGACAAGGCGACGGTTGCTGACGTCACACCCACCATGACAAAGCGACGGTTGCTGACGTCACACCCGCCATGACGAGGCGACGGTTGCTGACGTCACACCTACCATGACAAGGCTACAGTTGCTGACGTCACACCCGCCATGATAAGGCGACGGTTGCTGACGTCTCACCCGCCATGACAATGCTAGGGTTGCTGACGTCACACCCGCCATGACAATGCTAGGGTTGCTGACGTCACACCTACTGTGATTACGGCAATGTTATTTGAGTTCAGACCTGCCATAGACAGTCATACGCCTTTCATCCCCCCAATATACCGTCATGGCATAAGCAAAAATCACCTCTGTGGACACAACACAGGAGTGGATCCTCCCCGTGCTTCTGATCCGTTGTGGTCGTACATAGCGACGACGACGCGAGGCGAGGCCAGGCGACAGAATAGAAGAAGCCGGGAATGGATTTACTTCTTCTTCTTCCTCGTCTTGGTATCGACCGGGTATACATAACTGGTTACCTGGAAGTGATGGATTGTGCCTCATGGTGATGCTTTAGTCACACACACACACACACACACACACACACACACACACACACACACACACACACACACACATTGTACGTGTCTTTCTTCCTTCCTGCCCCCGGGGCGTAACCTCGTGTGTGGCTCTAAGGCGCCTGCAGGACTCGGGAACCCTGGCCACGTCCACCAGTCGGGATCCAGTGTCTTTATAAAGTGTTGTGATGTTGTATGTGGGATCCAATGTCTTTATAAAGTGTTGTGATGTTGTATGTGGGATCCAATGTCTTTTTTAAAGTGTTGTGATGTTGTATGTGGGATCCAGTGTCTTTTTTAAAGTGTTGTGATGTTGTATATGAGATCAAATGTCTTTATAAAGTGTTGTGATGTATGTGGGATCCAATGTCTTTTTTAAAGTGTTGTGATGTTGTATGTGGGATCCAATGCCTTTTTTAAAGTGTTGTGATGTTGTATGTGGGATCCAATGTCTTTTTTAAAGTGTTGTGATGTTGTATGTGGGATCCAATGTCTTTTTTAAAGTGTTGTGATGATGTATGTGGGTTCCAATGTCTTTTTTAAAGTGTTGTGATGTTGTATGTGCAGAGTGCAGGCAGGGCACTTGAGTAACAAGTGCTTTGTGTTTTCTTTATGGTCGTTGTATCGTGGGCATGAAGGGTCTTGGAATGTGGTGTGTGTGCGTGTGTAGTTGTGGGTGATATCCAGAGTGTAGACTTGCGAGTGTGACCCGTGTTTGTCTGGTGAGTGTAGTTTCTGATAGGTGTGTATAGGATCGCTTAGGGTTTGAGACGGAATAGGGCTTACAAAGGAAATCAGACGCCAACAGACCACTGGCTCCTTCCGTGGCTTCTTGTGACACTGAGAGAGATATGAACCTCATAGATCAGAGTGGTAAGAGATATGTGTAGTTGTTGTTTTTTGCAGTGTGTGTGTGTGTGTGTGTTATATTCCTTGGGGATATGTGAGTAGAGTTTACTGAAGTGTGAGGCAGGGGTAAGGTTTTCATTTCTGCTTTGGGGTTGGTGGTTAGTTTTAGCGAGTGGCGTGGTAGAGGTTCACTTCTTCTGCATAGAACTGAATGCCGAGCATGCTAATGTGGGACTGTATTGGGAGGATCTATGTTTCATTGTGTAGGTGTTCCGTGTGTGTGTGGATGCTAGGCGGCCAGAGAGATTGCGCCGAGTGCGTTACTTTATGTGGTCAGCAGCTTCGTCATGTTTGCCTTTGAGATGGTGTAAGACTAGGCAGGTGAGGCGTAGTTTACGGTGGAGTGAAAGAATAGCTTGTATGGGATGGTGAGGGATTCTTAGAATTGTCCACAACTGGTGCCAATTTGTGTTCTTGGGCACTGAGTTAAGTTTGTGTGTTGCTCTTGTGTTGATGTTATAGGTGTAGGAGTTATATATATATATATATATATATATATATATATATATATATATATATATATATATATATATATATATATAACAAAATTTCAATACTCACAGATAGAACTCAGCAGCGCTTCTCAAGCAATATCGAGGGGATGAAACATATGAACTACCATGAAAGAGTGAAAGAAATGGAATTATGTGAACTATAAACAACAGAGAGATGTGTGAAAATCTATTCATAGCAACACATTGAAGGTATCAAGGAAAAATATATATATAAATTTGTAAGCCTCTGGTCAGATAAGACTCGAGTAATTAAGTCGTGAGGATTACCATGGAACATACTGGAAAATATGTCAGGCAAAATTGCATGACGGGCCCAAGCAGGAAGCTGGAGTGGCTGTTCAGTATACTGCCAGGAGGAAGGGAAAACATGCATGGATCATTTAAAGGAATACTTGACAAGTGGTTGACGTCAGTCCTAGATGAACCAGGAATTCTTTGTACTTCCCACGTATTCCCTGCGTGTCGCAGAAGGCGACTGGGGGGGGGGGGGGGGGGGGGCTGGAAATCCTCCCCTCTCGTTTTTGATTTTCCAAAAGAAGGAACAGAGAAGGGGGCCAAGTGAGGATATTCCCTCAAAGGCTCAGTCCTCTGTTCTTAACGCTACCTCGCTAACTCGGGGTATGGCAAATAGTATATATATATATATATATATATATATATATATATAATGCAGGTGGCAGTTGAGTACGGTCTTGCTCATTAAGCACGACGGGCGCTGCGCGCTACCCTTGCCGTTGTGGCTGAATCCCTTCGAGGGTAGGCCTCTCTCTCTCTCTCTCTCTCTCTCTCTCTCTCTCTCTCTCTCTCTCTCTGAGATCCCCTCCAGCCGTCGGCTTTGAAGTAATCTACACGGGCGACGGCTATGTCGTTTTTGCTCTCTGTCCTGTAGTTGCGAAATGGTTCGGACGCCAAAAAAAAATGAAGGTTTGGGGGGTGGGAATGGAGTGGCTTTTCTTTGTGTGTGTTTGTGTGTTTGTTCTAGTGTGTAATTACGTAACTGTACCTCGGGAGAGGGAGTTGTGCACGTGTGGGTGGGGCCCTCTCTCCACAGCGGCCATGGCCTTCAGATAACGTTTTCAGATTCCTCTACATTGTTTACGGTCACCTCCACCACACTTACCGTGGTCTCGTCTTCTGTTGCTCTTCACAAAGTATTGCTGTCTCAGGTTTTTTCTTTTCTAACATTTATAGTTTCATGCAGTGACCTCTCGTAGTTTCATGCAGTAACCTCTCGTAGTTTCATTCAGTGACCTCTCGTAGTTATTTGCTGTGACCTCTTCTGCTTCCTCGCTGTGACCTCTCATAGTTCCTCGCTGTGACCTCTCGTAGTTCTTTGCTGCGACCTCCCATAGTTTCTTACTGTGACCTCTCATAGTTCCTTCCTGTGACTTCTCTTAGTTCTTCGCTGTGACTCTCTTGTTTCTCAATATGACTTTCCTTAGTTCCCTGCTGTGCCCTTTCGTCTGATGTTTCTGTGTTGATAACAAAGAACCGTCCACTCATGACGTTGTCTGTTCGAGTCAGAAAATAGAAAGTTGCAATCGTTTGGCCTTAATTGTACTTCGTCTCTTGGTGGGCAAATGTGCATAGTCCAACTAACTAGCGTAGGATGGTATGAGATAATGGAGACTAACAGAGGATGGCATGAGATAATGGAGATTAACGTAGGATGGCAGGAGATAATGGAGACTAATGTGGGATGGCAGGAGATAATGGAGATTAACGTGGGATGGCAGGAGATAATGGAGACTAAATTAGAAAGGCAAGAGATAATGGAGACGAACTTAGGATGGCTGGAGATTAGCGTAGGCTGGTAGGAGATAATGGAGATTAACGTAGGATGGCAGGAGATAATGGAGATTAACGTAGGATGGCAGGAGATAATGGAGATTAACGTAGGATGGCAGGAGATAATGGAGATTAACGTAGGATGGCAGGAGATAATGGAGATTAACGTAGGATGGCAGGAGATAATGGAGATTAACGTAGGATGGCAGGAGATAATGGAGATTAACGTAGGATGGCAGGAGATAATGGAGATTAACGTAGGATGGCAGGAGATAATGGAGATTAACGTAGGATGGCAGGAGATAATGGAGACGAACTTATTCATTACTTTCAGCAGACCATATCACCACGACAGGGAATGACATGCCGTACACATCTTTTTTTTGGGGGAGTGGCACATTCTTACGACGTGTCGTCCATACCATGAAGTAACTCATTACCTGCAGAATATGGTACGACGTACCATATACAGTCGCACCACATTACGTATCCCGCCGGGAACGTGGGGGAGTAGTGTAGTGAAGCCGACACCAGCAGTATGTTAGTGCGCCACAGCGCCCTTCATCCATCAGACCACGACGCCCGTATGTAGTGTATCCAGCCGTTCACAACACACAACCCGGGCCGGCGAACCGAAGCCGAACACCGCCACACGGGACTGTAGTTCGTCGAGGGGGAAGAAACATAGAAGAATGACGGTAAAAGTGACGAAGTAATGAAGGATAGAAATTACGGCCAAACACACGTTGCTGCCGACATTAAAATAAAGATGACTTGGGAGGTTTCAGTGAGGTCATGGGATGTGGTCCTAACTCATGACGTAAAAAGATGGAAAACAAAAATAGATGGAAAAGATATGTGGGTGATGATATATTGTTAAAGGTGACACGTCTGTAGAAAATGTGGTGAAGTGATGAGAGTGAAGTGATGTTGGGATGGTAAACACGAACTGTGAAATTGTGTTTGAATTGTAGGTTAAGAGTGAAACTGTGTTGGGATGTACACACTAACAATAAAACTATGTTAAGAATGCACTCATTGCATAACATGTATGTGGAATATTTATATATGTATAAAAAAAAATTTGCATATCAGTGGTACGAAAAAGAATATAAACCTAAAAAAACCATGAGTCACATTTACGTAAAAGTGTGTAACATATTAGTAGAACTGTGACAAAATATAATTGAGGGTTAAACGTCTGTAAAAGTGGGAAAGCCCTCAATAAAACTACGTAAAATCAAGACACTTTTGAGTGTTGCACTGGGAAAATCAAGACACATTTGAGTGTTACACTGGGAAAATCAAGACACATTTGAGTGGTACACTGGGAAAATCAAGACACATTTGAGTGGTACACTGGGAAAATCAAGACACATTTGAGTGGTACACTGGGAAAATCAAGACACATTTGAGTGGTACACTGGGAAAATCAAGACACATTTGAGTGGTACACTGGGAAAACAAAAAATAGTTGTAACTGTGTGTGATCTCGTGGCAGCGAGCACGAGTGGTGAACACTAGCCACATGTGGTGTGGGCGGACGGTAAAATATCCAGACGCCGATGGTACACACCTCCTTACTCTGACCTCCCACTGCAACCCTCTTGAATGTGATGGTACACGACCCTTGAGCACGACCCCAGCTGGAATATGATGACCCGGCATTTTTAAAGGCCTGACCACAAATTGGTCAGGTTAAGCATCATACCGATGGTTCGTGATTGTTCTCTTAAGGGTAACTAACTCAGTAGGCAACTCACTGCCTGATTACCATTACTTTCATTGTTGACAAGTGTTTTCTCTCCTTGCAGGTATGTGCCCGGGGCAGACTTGAGGTGTATTGGGTGAAGGAACACCTGGGTGTACCGGGACTTGGTTAAAACGTGTACTGCACAAGGCAAGGTCTGTAGTCTGCTTTATGTTATTGTACTCCAGGCAAACCTTTAGGTGGTCCATAACTTTCTGTAAATATCATAGATTTCTCCTTTATCTGTTTTAATTTTCATTGAGGCCACTTTTTTTTTTCTTTTTTTTTTTTTTTACGTTGTAGGCTTCAGTCATGAACAAAAGTCCACATTAAGGCCGGGCTTCAGTTGAAATATAGAGATGTTAATGAAAGGAAATAATGAAGAGAAAAGGGAAAATATCTACGAATTTTGGAAGTGAAAATCCTGTCTTGTTGAATGTGCCAGGTCACAGTTATTGGGAAAGACATGTGAAGGTAGAGAGTTCCAAAGCTCCGAGGTGTAGGGGAAGAAACAGTTATCAAAGCGGCCCACTCTACTGTTGCCGATGACCACACAATAAGCATGTGACGCAGCAGCTTGCCGAGTATTGCGTGGTCTAGCTAGTGGTGGGGAGCACATAAGTAGCCAGCTCTCGGTAGAAAAAAAAAGTAATACTTATAGAAGAGAGAAAGTGAACCAACATTGCGCCGTAGGGCAAGGGGATCAAGTTTGGAAGTTAGCCTGGGACAGTTTATACATCGGACCGTTTTCGACTCTACTCTGTCAAGTAAGGATGCAGAGCTAGAACCACCCCAGATGTGAGAGCAGTACTCCCATACAAGGACGAATCAGTCCCTTGTATAAACGGAGCAAGTGTTCGAGACACATGTAAGATGTGCAGGTAAAACCACAAGGAAACGGATAATACGAAGCGTCCGTCGCTCTAGTACAATTCCACCGTCAGGAGTGAGTGCAGCCAGAGAGAACCACAATATATAATATACCAGCCGCCCCTGGACGGGGTAGGTGAATGAATTGAGAAACACATGAAGGGATTATAGCACAGGTAACCCCAGTCTCATCCCCAATTTCTTAATTCATATGTCTGCCCCGCCCAGTGGCGGCTGGTGTATCATGTATTGTGTGGTTCTCTCTATTTTGTCCTCACTCCTGACGATGTGATAATACGCTAGCGCTTGGCAATCTGTATTTTCTGTTTCCTTGTGATCACACAAGCGCGCGCGCACACCTGTATCGTGGCTGAGGTGGTTAATTAAAAGTTGTGATTGGTAGACGACGAACAGGTGATATATACCTGACCCAACGTAGGATTAAAACACTTGGGTTTGACAGTTGAAGGTTTATACAGCTTGTTGACTGCAGGCATTTACTGAATATGGCAAAGTACAAGTTTTAATGTACGTACTTTATTGATCAGAAATTCTCTAGTAAGTTTTTGTTTATCCATGCAGTATTCGTAGAAAGTGCAGTAGATACAGTACATGATATGTGTGTGTATACATTTATCATATGTATTACGTATATGTATAATGATTTATCGTAGTTTCTGAATGATAGATATATCAGAATTAATCGGATGGACTTATTAATATCCATTGTGGTTACGGCTAGTTTGAAAGGATGTGGCTTTACTATAATAATAATAATAGTAATAATAATAATAATTATAATTATTATTATTATTATTATTATTATTATTATTATTATTATTTTTGTTGTTGTTCGAGGCTGCTCCCCACTCAGGAGCATGGAAATGATGAACTCCCTTTTGGGGCGAGAGGGTCTTCGAGGAGCCTGCAGTCCCGTTTGTCTGTCCATACACAGAGGTACAACCAACCTCGCCCAAAATGACAATCTCACTAGCCGGCGGGGTCCGGTAACACCTGCAGTGATCATATCATACCTGCGTATGATGGCGTACGTCTTGACAAGTCCCGCTCCTTACCCTTCATACTACATCCCCTTCTTATCTCTTATCTTCCTGCCCCTTCATACTACATCCCCTTCTTATCTCTTATCTTCCTGCCCCTTCATACTACATCCCCTTCTTATCTCTTATCTTCTTGCTCCCTTCATACTACATCCCCTTCTTATCTCTTATCTTGCTGCCCCTTCATACTACATCCCCTTCTTATCTCTTATCTTCCTGCCCCTTCATACTACATCCCATTCTTATGTCTTATCTTCCTGCCCCTTCATACTACATCCCCTTCTTATCTCTTATCTTCCTGCCCCTTCATACTACATCCCCTTTTTATCTCTTATCCAGGTTCCTGCCGTGTTTCGTTATCTTGCTCTTATCCTGCCCCTTATGCTTATCGCAGTGTTGCTCACACCCGTCCTACATCTGTGTCATTTCCTGTGTCTCCGTGTCTTGCCCTTCTTGATCTTGCCCTTTCCATCTTGCTCGACCCCGTCTGTCCCATCAGTTCTTGCCCGTCTGATCCTCCCCCGTCTATCCTGGCCCCACATCAGGCCCGGCATCTGTCTTGCGGCTTTATCCCGTCCGCCTGATCCTGTCCATTATTCTTGGCCTTTGATCAAAACTGCTCCACCCTCCCTCCAACCCAGTTTTCGGGGCCTGCCTGCCTCTCTCTCTCTCTCTCTCTCTCTCTCTCTCTCTCTCTCTCTCTCTCTCTCTCTCTCTCTCTCTCTCTCTCTCTCTCTCTCTCTCACACACACACACAAGAGTTATCCAGCCGCTCTATCTTACCCCTTTCTTTAATCCCGTCCTGTTTTGAGCCGTATCTTGATCTTACTCTGTTCCATATCCTGTCTTCATATTATCTTGCCCCGCGCCTTCATCTCTCATGCCATTTGCATAGATCGTGTCCGTATCTTCACATGTGACGTCTCGTGCTATTATTAAATTCTCTAACCTTCCCTGTCCTCCTACGAAAACTGTATTCAAGTCCTTCCTTCACCAGTTTGATGTTCCACTTTAATCTGACCCTCGAGTGCGACGCTACATCATATATATATCCCGCAGGTGTTGCGTTTCTTTTGACGTTGTCCAGCAGGATACGTCATCAGAGGAAGATTCTGTTCCATGCTCGTACTGGGGTTGGTATGAAGTAACGTCTTTGTTCCATTTAGGCAAGCACACACACACACACACACACACACACACACACACACACACACACACACCTTTCCACAATCACCCGCTCTCCTTCTTGACTGGGTACCTCCCTTGCTATGTTAGGTGCCCGGGGACAGACAAGCTTGTCCTCATTAACAGAGCCAAGCTGGGGGTTCGGTCGGCAGGAACTTCAACAGTTCAGTTTAGCGTGGGTCGGTGTTGCCTGAGGGACCGGAACACCTTCCCCATGTGTAGTGTCCCTATGTGTGTGTGTGTACCTGGGTTGTAGTGGGTTGGTATATACGTATATTCCTCGGGTGTACAGATCCCGCGGCTGGGTGTTGAAGGGTGTAGAGCAGTGGTGTGTGGTTACTGTGGTTTAAATCTGTGGTTTTAAAGTCATTTGAAAGGACTGAAATCAGAAAAAAGAGAAAACGATTGATTTATAGATCAAGATGTGGTTTATGTTTTACACTGGGAGGTAAATCTGGTCGTTAGGTCATCAACCATGAAGAACCCTCCTGGTCTGAATATTTAGTAAACCCTATTAGACCCGTTAAAATGACTAGTAAATCCTATTAGACCTGTCTGAATAGGTAGTAAAACCTATTAGACCCGTATGAATATCTGGTAAACCCTCCTAGACGTGTGTAAATAGCTAGTAGACCTTACTAGACCTGAGTAGATATCTAGTAAACTCTTCTAGACTTACATCAATAACTAGAAACCTGTCATAATAGCTAGTAAACTCTTATAGACTTCTCTATAGGTACTTAGTAGACCCTACTAAACCTTTCTGATTCGCTGATAGGAGTTAAAATGGCCCTGTGTGGTCAGATTAATTGCAAAAATTTGGTAAGTCAGTGTAGATAGAAACATTTATATTGTTCATATCAAGCCAGGGAGGGTAAAAGTTGATGATGTCGGAAATGTGTATTGTCGCTAAGTTTGGGACAGTGCTGAGATATGAGTGAGGATGTATGATGCGTTGATTTGTGGAAATACAGTCTTTGATGTGTAGTGGGGGAGGGGCGGATGTGTATGCTGAGAGGGTGTAATGTGTATGGCTATTGTAGGAGGGGTTTAGTTTGTAACGGGTGTTGAGGGAGGGATAGTGTGTATAAAAGGTGTTGTAGGTAGGAGGGTGTAGCGTGTGCGGGTGTTGTGGGAGGAGGAAGACACTGATTTTGTTGGCAGCCGTGTTGCGTCAGAGGGTAAGTGTCTGCTATAGCCAAGGGTGTTGGGTGTACTGGGGTGTTCGGGGGCTCCTGTACTAATGACTGGGTGTACTGGGCCGAGTCTGTGGTCGCCAGGAACCCCCATCAGTAGTGTTAGGTGTTTGTTCCTGATGTAAGAATGTGTAGTTGAAAACATATCTGGATCAAGAATGTGTAATCAGCTACGCCTGATCTGGTGCTTGAGTATGTAGTTCACTACATATTAAGAACACGAATGTGTACTCGTATATATATCATGATGCAAAGCTTGATCATTGGGTTTGTGTCCTGACGTATGACGTGAAGAGGGAAAGGTTGAAGTCATCGTGGATCAGCGAGCGTTGGACGGTAGCTGGTCGTGGACGAGAGTTACCCATCCGAGGAGGAGGAGGAGGGAAGCTACGTACTTACTGTGTGAATCTCTTGATGAGGCTAAGGGCCGGTGCCCACTGGCTCGTTGTGAGGGGGAGGGAGGGCCAGGTGGATGTCTCCATTGTTATATTCTCTGTGAAGATATTTTCCCTGCCTCCATTATCGTGTGTCGCATTCTTTTTCCTCCCCCCGCTGCCTGTCTCTGTCGCATCTGTTTCTTCAACTTGGCGCCACATAACTCCTGGTGTCTGTCCGTTCCCTCCCTCCTCGGAAGTGTTCTGTTCCCCCCAGTGGTAGGTGGTCGTCTGTTTCCCCAAGTGGTCGGTCAGACGTGGGTGGTCGTCTGTTTCCCCAAGTGGTCTGTCTGACTCGGATGGTCGTCTGTTTCCCCCAGTGGTCGGTGAGACTTTGGTTGTCCTCTGTTTCCCCCAGTGTCCGGTCAGACACGGGTGGCCGTCTGTTTCCTCCAGTGGCCAGTCAGACTCGGGTGGCCGTCTGTTTCCCCCAGTGTCCGGTCAGACTCGGGTGGTCGTCTGTTTCCTCCAGTGGCCAGTCAGACTCGGGTGGCCGTCTGTTTCCCCAAGTGGTCGGTCAGACTCGGATGGTCGTCTGTTTCCCCCAGTGGTCTGGAAGACTTTGGTTGTCCTCTGTTTCCCCCAGTGGCCGGTCAGACACGGGTGGCCGTCTGTTTCCTCCAGTGGCCAGTCAGACTCGGGTGGCCGTCTGTTTCCTCCAGTAGCCGGTCAGATGTGGGTGGCATCCATCCGCGGCTACTGAAAGAGTGTGCCTCCGAACTTACACCTGTGCTTGCTCATCTGTTCCGCTTCTGCTTAAAAACCAAAAAGCAGAACTTTCCTTCTCCTTGGAAGCAGACCTTGATACATCCCATACCAAAGAAGGGTGACTGTTCTGACCTCTCTATCTATCGTCCTATTCCTGTGACATCTACCATTTCCATTGTCTTTGAATTCTACCTCAACTCCCATATCCTTAAACACCTCAAAAATCACAGTCTTTTCTATCATCAGTATGGCTTCCGCCAGGCGAGATCCACTGGTGATATTCTTTCCTATCTTCCTAATGTCTGGTCATCATCCCTGGAAGATTTTGGCGAGTCATGTGTAGTTGCCCGTGACATATCTAAGGCTTTTGACCATGTGTGGCATCGGGTTTCATCTCTAAGCTCCCCACTTGGCTTCCTTCCCTCACTTTGCTCCTACATATCTAGCTTCCTATCTGGCCGATCTATCTCGGTGGTTGTTGATGGATCAGCCACCCCCCCCCCCTCTCTCTCTCTCTCTCTCTCTCTCTCTCTCTCTCTCTCTCTCTCTCTCTCTCTCTCTCTCTCTCTCTCTCTCTCTCTCTCTCTCTCTCCTCCATCAGCAGCGGTGTCCCTCAAGGTTTTATCCTGTCCCCTACAATGTTCCTGTATTTTTCAACGATTTCCTGTCCTCCAAAAATAATCCAATGCACTCATACGCTGACGACTCAACACAACATTTATCCACATCCTTCTCTTCTGCTCCCTCTTCTCTCACTCGATCTGCGTCTCGTCTTGACACAGCTTCCTCAATAAACAAACAGATTTGGACAGGATATCTGAGTGGGGTACACAAAATCATATCAAGAGTAATGCCTCCAAAACCCAATTTCTACCCATCTCTCTATCGAAAGCTCCTCACAACTCTCGTCACTCCTTTGCCAGTTTTGTTATTCCACCTTTTGACTCACTGAACATACTTTGTACTACTGTAACATCCACTGTTTCTTGGAAATCCCACATTATAGGAATAGCTAGGTCTTCCTCTAAGAAACTGGATGTTTTGTTTAGATGCCGAAACTTCTCTTCTGAACAGTTGCTCCGTTTATACAAGGGATTGATTCGTCCTTGTATGGAGTACTGCTCACACATTTTGGGTGGCTCTATCTCTTCATCCTTACTTGACTAGAGTTGAGTCAAAAGCTCTCTGTCTTATAAACTTTCCGAGGCTAACTTCCAAACTTGACCCTCTAGCCCTACGCCGCAATGTTGGTTCTCTTTCCCTCTTCTATAGTTATTTCTTTGGTTTTTGCTCCCGAGAACTGGCTGCTTGTGTGCCCCCACCACTAGCTAGACCACGCAATACTTAGCAAGCTGCTGCCTAACATGATTATTGTGTGGCGATCGGCAAGTCGAAGGTGGACCGTTTTGATACTTGCTTCTTTCCATACCCGTCGGAGCTTTGGAACTCTCTACCGCCTCATATCTTCCCCAATAACTATGACCTGACACATTTCAAAGACAGGTTTTTCACCTTCTCAAAATTCGTAAATACTTTCACTTGTCTTTTGTGTCTTTTGTTTTTCCGTTTCATGATTCTCTCTACATTTCAATTAAGGCCCGGCTTTGATGTGGCCTTTAGTCTGTGACTAGAGCCATCAACAAGAAAAAAAAACAAACAAACTCGGTCATCATAATGCAGTGGTGCATCATGCTACCTTCTCAACTACTGGTCTCTCCCTGGCCAGGCTGCGCTCTCGTACTAACATTGATTAACCCGTGTCACCTGCTTTGAGACAGTAATTGAGAATTACTGTATCATTCTTCAACATCAGCAATAATATAGGCATGGGACGTCGAGAGGCTGCAGCTCAAGTTCATCCTCAGTATTTCCTTTGTAGCAGAAAGTGAAGGGATGGATGTCGTTGGTGATGGGATGCGTGACATATTCATGTTCATGCTACCTTATGAATTTCCTATAGAAGTTTCCCTCGAGGTTATTAATCCTGCAAGGTATTTTTTTCTACCTGTTTTCCGTTCGGCGTGTCTCTCTCTCTCGATAGATAGATAGATACATACATACATACATACATACATACATACATACATACATGGATAGATGGATAGTTATGATGATCACGCTAGTCCGTAATGAAAGTTATGAAGGTGAAATAGCACTTCAGTAGGAGTTCAAATACTTTTATTTGATATGTAATCTTTCTGTACGTGTGGCAACGACATGTTTCATGGAGACAGTCCACCTCATCAGGTGCCACTATTTGATAAGTTTATTTACATCTCAGCATCACAACAGAAGTACCGTCTGTCGTCTACCAACATAGACAACACACACACACACACACACACACACACACACACACACACACACACACACACACTGGCCTGACCGACAGTAACCGTAAAAGGAAGAGTGGTTAAGGTGGGTAACGTGACGGGGGTTGACCTGGGTAGCTAGGTGTGTCAGGGACCACTTTTCTTATTATTTTTTTTCTTGTCAATTCTCTCATAATGATTTGGTTAATGATAGGTCAAGCTTTGAAGTTTCCTGGGGACAAATTGAAGTTCTTAGTATTAGCAATTAAGACAGACTCAATGACGTTGTAATTAAGACAGACTCAGTGACGTTGTAATTAAGACAGACTCAATGACGTTGTAATTAAGACAGACTCAATGACGTTGTAATTAAGACAGACTCAGTGACGGTGTTGGGTTGTATAATCAGCGGAGGGATGTAGTATAGAATGACTGGATAATTAAGGTGCACAGGGTGATCTTATCATGACAGTGCTTGGCGATCGCATTTTGTGTTCTTTCCTGCGTACTGCTTGACGGTGCCAATAACATCCCTCCGTTACAGGTTTTCCGGTCTGGCCAGTGTATATCTTTACATGCCTTACATTTGATGGCATAAACACTCCCAATTATTGAATGATTTGGCCTACTTTTTACTAAGGTCTTATTGATGGTGTTATGTGTACTATAAGGCAGCATTACAAGCACCGTTATTTGGTATATGTCTTAGATTAGCTAAGTTGGGAGAATAGGGCAATACTAATCCTTCAGACGTATCCTTATTTGTCACATTTTTGTTACAAGAAACATAAGATGTCTTCCTAGCTTTCCAGTAAGCTTTGTTCACAAACCAGTTGGGATAAAATGTTTGCTTAATGATACGTCTACCAGGCCTATAGGATCACATATCCGTAGTGTTCTTAAAAGCATAGACATAACTACAGACATTTATATAGAAGAATCACGTACTGAGAAATAATGTATACAGCTCTCAGAGTTGGTAGGCTTCCTGTAGATCTTTGAGGACAAATTATCAAATTCCCAAGTTATCAAAACATCAAGAAAGGGAAGTTTGTCTTCTGTTCCCCATTCCATCTTGACTTTGATGGTTGGGTGGATGTTGTTTGATTCATCAAAACATCACAGTCCAGGGAGGACGGCCACAAGGACCACACATCAGCCACGTATCAAAACCAAACTTATGGATGATTATTGATTGAAGTTAAGATTTCAATCTCAAAGTATTCCATAAATATATGAACTCCGACTGAAGTACGATTTCACCATAGATATATATATATATATATATATATATATATATATATATATATATATATATATATATATATATATATATATATATATATGTCCACGTTTTCTCATTTACCGTACAGAAACTTGTGCATTTTTTTCTTACCCCAGAATCTCAAGAGTCCATTGCACTGTGCATTTTCGCACAGGCTTAATGTCGGATGTGAAAAGAATGCGAGAGCTATTTGCATATTGATGCGCCGGACTCTCTCCGAGGCAGCCCCGAGGGGCGAGTCCACGATAGATGAAAGTTGGAATACCTTCCTTATAGCCCCACTGATGGCTCACTTTCTTGGGCTGAGCCCGCACTGTGGCCCGCCCCGTCATGTACCCGGCTGCAGGTCGTCCTCCCAGGTCAACCCACGACGTCAGGTCGTCCTCCCAGGTCAACCCACTGTCAGGTCGTCCTCCCAGGTCAACCCACGACGTCAGGTCTTCCTCCCAGGTCAACCCACTGTCAGGTCTTCCTCCCAGGTCAACCCACGACGTCAGGTCTTCCTCCCAGGTCAACCCACGACGTCAGGTCGTCCTCCCAGGTCAACCCACGACGTCAGGTCTTCCTCCCAGGTCAACCCACGACGTCAGGTCTTCCTCCCAGGTCAACCCACTGTCAGGTCTTCCTCCCAGGTCAACCCACGACGTCAGGTCTTCCTCCCAGGTCAACCCACTGTCAGGTCGTCCTCCCAGGTCAACCCACGACGTCAGGTCTTCCTCCCAGGTCAACCCACGACGTCAGGTCTTCCTCCCAGGTCAACCCACTGTCAGGCCGTCCTCCCAGGTCACTCACGACGTCAGGTCTTCCTCCCAGGTCAACCCACTGTCATGTCTTCCTCCCAGGTCAACCCACTGTCAGGTCCTCCTCCCAGGTCAACCCACTGTCAGGTCTTCCTCCCAGGTCAACCCACTGTCAGGTCGTCCTCCCAGGTCAACCCACTGTCAGGTCCTCCTCCCAGGTCAACCCACTGTCAGGTCTTCCTCCCAGGTCAACCCACTGTCAGGTCCTCCTCCCAGGTCAACCCACTGTCAGGTCGTCCTCCCAGGTCAACCCACGACGTCAGGTCTTCCTCCCAGGTCAACCCACGACGTCAGGTCTTCCTCCCAGGTCACTCACGACGTCAGGTCTTCCTCCCAGGTCAACCCACTGTCAGGTCTTCCTCCCAGGTCAACCCACTGTCAGGTCTTCCTCCCAGGTCAACCCACTGTCAGGTCGTCCTCCCAGGTCAACCCTTGACGTCAGATCTTCCTCCAAGGTCATCCACAATGTCAGGTCTTCCTCCCAGGTCAACCCACGACTTCCGGTCTTCCTTAGGTCGAACCCACTCCATGTCTTCCTTTCCAGGTCACACTCATTCCGTCAGGTCTTTCTTCCCAGGTCACACCCGCTCTGCCACGTCTTCCTCCCGGGTCACCCTTTTTACATTTGTCACCTTCGTCTTGGTCACAGTCAGCACCAGGTCACGTTTGACATGCCTGCTCCTCCTCCTTCGCCATGGAGGACATATGGCTCACTGTATAATACCGAAAAAAAAAAGAATTTATGAATAAGTGGATAAAGAATAATGAAATAATGATAAAGTTAATGATAATGATGATAGAGTAAGATGAATCTCTTTAAACATCCGGGACCGTAAAGGTCAGCTCTGTACCACCCCTGCATGTATGACGAGTCATGCACACACACACACACACACACACACACACACACACACACACACACACACCCCACCCACTGGAGAACTGGAGAAACCCACTGGGTATGTCTCTACAGAGGTTGGGGGGGGGGGGGTTATTACTGAAGGATGCGGAAGCGGAAGTTTGCAGTAATAATAATGATAATATGATAATATTTATTATTATTAGTTCATTATTATTATTGATATCATTATCTTATACTTAATCGATGTTTCCCGCGTGTGCGAGGTAGCGCCAGGAAACACTCACGTTTTTTTCCACCATTGCGAGGTAGCATCAGGGGCCGAGACTTCGAGAAATAACTCTTCCTTTTGCTCCTCCTCCTGTTCTCTGAGAGAGAGATAATACAGGAGGGAGGATGTCCAGGCGCGCCTTCCACTGCTTCAGTTAGTCGCCCTCTCCGACATGCCCCCCCCCCCCCCTATGGGAGTTATTATTATTATTATTATTATTATTATTATTATTATTATTATCATTATTATTATTATTATTATTAATGTTATTATTAGCATTATTGATGTATTAATTATGATCCTGTAGTATCAAAATTTTTGTATGCTCATATTTTAATTATAATTATTATCATTACTGTCATCATGAAATGCATCTTCCTATAACAGTAATTACATTCGGGAAAGTTATAATTACTTTGCGATGGTTGTCAGCGACACAGCAACATATCTAGACCAACTCTGCTGGCCCGAGTTGTTCCGTTTCCTCTCTACCGGCTGGTGCCAGCGTTCGGACGCTGGGGAAGTTGCGCGCTGGTAATTAGCGGCGTCAGAGGCACGTGATGGCTTCTCCTCGAGTTTTGTCTTGATGGCTGTGTTGTTCGCTGGTTGGATATCGTACTTTTTTCCCTCTTTTACTGGAGTATGTATATTTTTTTTTTGGGGGGGGAAGGAATTGTAAAGCAAATCCGTGAGGTTTTGGTATTGTAAATTACATTATCGCCTTATTGTTTTAGACAATGTAAATCGATGGATATATATATATATATATATATATATATATATATATATATATATATATATATATATATATATATATATATATATAAATCGATGGATATATATATATATATATATATATATATATATATATATATATATATATATATATATATATATACACACACACACACACACGAATATAGTGCATGTGAACGCGCACTTTCATAGAACACGTTATACCCTCTAAAAGCCAGGATTCGAACCCAGGTCCTTATGCTGGAAGGCGGGATCGCTACCGCTATGCTATTATATATATATATATATATATATATATATATATATATATATATATATATATATATATATATATATATATAATGCATAAAACCACAGAAAAATGAAACACGATTAGTTCCCAAGTGCAATTTCGTATAATAATCACATCATCTGGGAGATACAAGTATGAGATAGAAGACGGAGAACAGTCAGTTGATATGCAAGGAAGAGACGTAGCTAAGACGCCAGTGGTGAACAAGTGTTACCGGATGGTGGCGTTCGGGTTGGTGTCCCTCCAGGCCTCGCCACCAGCTGAGTCATCTGACGTCACCAGGACCAACTCCCAGCTGAGAACCACATCAAACACGGCTTGTGGGAGAGGGCCGCGGTTACACCCTGGTCACTGGCCCACATAACTATAACCATACATTTGACTGAATCATCATTATTCAGTTTTACGTTTCACGTCGATTTGTGGGGGTAAAGTGGGTGTCCCATGGCTGGCTGCCACTGGCGGGGCTCCCTCGTACATGTTGTGCTGCCTGGTATATAGTCTCTTGTATAAATAAAGGTATATTGTATTCACGTTCATGAAACTGTATATAGTTACAGTACCACCATTTGCTAGCTGTTTACAGTTACAGTACCAACTCTATAAAGTTAAGGTACCATCACTTATCAACTGTATACAGTTACAGTACAAACAGTCCCCAGCTGTATACAGTTACGGCACCACCACTTATGAAATGTGTACAGTTACAGCACCACCACTTATGAAATGTATACAGTTACGGCACCACCACTTATGAAATGTATACAGTTACAGCACCACCACTTATGAAATGTATACAGTTACAGCACCACCACTTATGAAATGTATACAGTTACAGCACCACCACTTATGAAATGTATACAGTTACGGCACCACCACTTATGAAATGTATACAGTTACGGCACCACCACTTATGAAATGTATACAGTTACAGCACCACCACTTATGAAATGTATACAGTTACGGCACCACCACTTATGAAATGTATACAGTTACGGCACCACCACTTATGAAATGTATACAGTTACGGCACCACCACTTATGAAATGTATACAGTTACAGCACCACCACTTATGAAATGTATACAGTTACGGCACCACCACTTATGAAATGTATACAGTTACGGCACCACCACTTATGAAATTTATTCAGTTACACCACCACCACTTATAAACTTTATACAGTTACAGTAAAAACAGTTCCCGATTGTATACAGTTAAAGTACCACCACATATGAATTGTATACAGTTACAGTACGACCACATATGAACTGTATACAGTTACAGGACCACCAGTCACCAGCTGTAAACAGTTACTCCGTTGTGCGAAACCTTTTTTCAGAGAGGAACCCCTTTTGATCCAGGTTGTTGTTAGTGGTTTAGGACGTTATCAACACTTGTTGATGTGTGTGTGAGGTGGTGGAGGACCTAGTGTGTGTTGACGCTGGTCAGGAGCACACGCAAGCAGAGGCGGTGTTCACTTGGTGTGGCCACACGACGAGGCTGCTGCTAGAACGAATCTATCAGGCCTCCTGCGTCTGGCACGGGTCCTTGTCTCGAGACGCCCTGTCCCCTGTTGACCGTAAGGATCAAGTCGGAGTTGTTGAAGTGATTCAAGAGAGTCGACCCCATCTGTGCTCCCTGTGATTTAGCTTGTCTGTTCGTTACGTCAGAGTGCTTGTTATAAGCTTGTTGAGCACCGTGGGTGGGTGTGGCACGACGGTACGATCCCTTTTTTTTTCTTTCTTTCTTTTAGGGCGTGACCTCTGACCTGATTCTGAAGGTGTCAGGTCAGAGGTCAGGTCATTTCAGTATCCAGGGGTCGTACCGTCGTGCTCAGGTTGGGGGGCTGGTATCTCCGTCCGGGGTCAGGTAACTCTGCTTGTACTGATATGCAGACGAACGTATGAGGGAATATGTGGTTTATATTTACTTTTTTCACGTATATATATATATATATATATATATATATATATATATATATATATATATATTATATATATACACACACACACACGAGTAATAGATATGATATATTTCTGTTGCACAAAGGATTTTTTTTACTGTAAACGTTCGAAAAAATGGCCATGAATATATATTTGACTACATTTTTTTTTAAATGCGTAGTTTTATGTGAAATTATTATACTCTTGTTGTATGATATAACGTTTTTCATTTTTTTTTTATTGCGAGTTGTGTATGTTATGTCCTTTTTTTATACCATTTGTTTACAACCTCAGTTGATCGCTCCGTGGGATTGTTTACATCCTGTTTGATCACCTGACGTCTTCGGAGGTCATTGTCTGGCATCGTTAACATCAGCTGTTCGTGTCGTAATGATGTTTCCCTGTGGCGTTACCAGACCTTTGCCCGGGAAGGAGCTTAGTCTGAGGCCCAGGCTGTGGGGGTAGAGACTGGCCCCTGAAACCAAGCTAAGGCGTATGTAGAGTTTAGTTGAAGATCGCGTGGTAGTATTGGCTACATCTGGCAGCAGCATCTGGTCTTGTCTTTGCCCGTAGAATTGTGGAGGCGTAGCTGTGTTAGCTGGTAGTCTTGTAGCCTTGTGTACACTTGGTTACATCAGTTGGTGTTCTTGTAGAATTGTATACACGTGGTTACGTCAGATGGTAGTTTCTTAGCCTTGTGGTCACCAGCTGGTAGTCTTGTAGCCTTGTATACACGTGGTCACATCAGCTGGTAGTCTCGTAGCCTCGTATACAACTAGCTACATCAGAAGGTAGTCTCGTAGCCTCGTATCCGCTAGCTGCGTCAGCAGGTAGTCTCGTAGCCTGGTATACAGCTAGCTACATCAGGTGGTAGTCTCGTGGCATTGTATGCCTTCTGACAAATGAAAGAAAACGTGTCACGGAACGATGATCATCTTGTCCTGAGAGGTGGTCAGCCTCTCGTGCTCGAGACACAGACCTTTGAGCACGACGGCACGACGCTTGAGTTCGGTGGTACAACCTTTGAGCACGACGGGACCGCTCTTGAACACGACGGTGCAGCCCTTGGGCACGCCCGGACGACCCTTGAACAGAAGGGTATGACCCATGAACAGGACGTTACAGCCCTTGAACAGGACGGTACGTCCCTTGGAACAGGACGGTACGACCCTTGGAGCGGGACGGTACGACCCTTGTGTATGGTGGCCAGGCCTGTGGCTAGAACGGTAGTGGTCGTGGTCAACACGGTTCCTACTGGTCAGGTGCAGGTGTATCCCCGCTGAGCGCCCGTGTACCGTGAGGCTGCTTCTTGTCCACTTTATTCCCTATCTCTTGTTGCTTCTTCCTATCATGATACAGCTTATCTTTTATCTTTGGTACAGCTTATCGTGTTTTTTCTGGTACAGCTTAGGACGTATATTTCGGACTTGGTTCTTTCGTCATACTGTTTATTATCTATATTCAACAGCTTGTTTTATATTGTTTATATTTTGTCTTATGGTCTGTTCTTTCGTATTTATAACTGCTTCTGCGAGAGAGATCCAATTCCTTCTTTCGTGAAGAAAGGATTATTCTCTGGTCACATGTGTGCTACCGTCCCAGCTGCTGTGCAGTAGAGTTACAGTAACTTGAGGCGTCGGGGGAGGCTAGTGTTCTCCTGCCGTGGCTGACGGAGAGCTGTGGTCGGAGGAGGTTGTCACATACGGAGCTACCACTTATGTTGATAGCGGACCCGTGGCGTGTCCCCCCTACTGGCTCATTGGCCAGGCTGGAGTGATGATCAAGGAGTAGTTTAAGGGGATTGTGCCAAAGGGAGCAGGGAGAGAGGGGGATTGCCAAGTGGTGGGTAGGTGGAATAGTAGGTGAGAGTCAGAGGGGAAGAGGAAGAGGAGGGGGGAGGAGCTGAAGTGATATAATGGGTGGGGAGTAAGCCTACCCTATTCATGTGTCGGTAGTAGCAATCTACATGATGGCTGGCTGGAGAATGACGGCGAGTCGCGCCCATAACACAGGCTGACAGGTGGGTTCCACGCCGCCTTCAGGCGCGTCTCTTGTGGAGATGATTTTTTTTTTCTACGTGTGTGAATAAAGTGTTGGTGAGGCCTGCAGCTGGTGTGAGGGCCAGGAATACCCGAGGTGGCCAGCAGGTGTGAGGGACGAGTATGCCCGAAGTGGCCAGCAGGTGTGAGGGCCGGGTATACCCGAGGTGGCCAGCAGGAGCAGGTGTGAGGGCCAGGAATACCCGAGGTGGCCAGCAGGAGCAGGTGTGAGGGCTGGGTATACCCGAGGTGGCCAGCAGGTGTGAGGGCCGGGCATGATGACGAGGCACTCCAATATTGTCGACCTCTTGGCTAGAGCTGTCAACCCTATGGGAAGCGTGTCAGCCCAGCAGAGCCTGTCAACACAGCAGGGAACTATCACCTCAGTTGGGGCTTTCAACCCATTTGGAGACTGTCTTCCCAGTGGGGTTCATGATCTCATGGGAGGTGATGGAGAGTTGATAAGGAAGGGAGGTGGAGCCAAGGGATAGAGTGATCATAAAGGCCCCCTGAAAGCATGCGAGCCAGGAAGGGTAACTAAAGGGTGGGGGAGACGTATACTTGAGAAGTTTATAGACTCATTGGGATGTCAACTCAAGAAGGCCACTGAAGTCACAGAGGTGTCATGTCAACTCAGGAGAACCTCTTCAAGTGACGGAGATGGCATGTCAACTCAAGAGAATCTCTTCAAGTCACGGAGATGGCATGTCAACTCAGGAGAACCTCTTCAAGTCACGGAGGTGGCATGTCAACTCAAAAGAATCTCTTCAAGTCACGGAGATGGCATGCCAACTCAGGAGAACCTCTTCAAGTCACAGAGGTGGCATGTCAACTCAGGAGAACCTCTTCAAGTCACAGAGGTGGCAGAAACTTTTCAAGAGGACACCTTAGAATCAAAGAGGTGGCATATCAGCTCTTGAGGGCCCCCTGAAGTGATAAGAAATGGCATACCAACTCACGAGAGAGGACCTTGAAGTCACATACATCAAGGAGGAGGGACAGTTGATCTGAAAGACGACAGGCATCGTAAAAGTGGGGGCAAGTGTTTCCAGTGGGTGGAGGAGACCCACTTGCCTGAGAGAGGTCCTGGTAATGGGTTGAAAGGTTGTGCGATCAGTGGGTCTTGTTGAAACCTTGTATGATAGTGACTGGGTGAGGGAGGGCGGAGACGGTCCATCGCGAGATGAAAGGATAAAGAGGACTTGGCTGTTAAAGTTGGAGGAGGACGAAGAGGTAATGTGATAAAAGAGGAAGAAGGAGACACCCTGCTAGAGGAAATTTACCGTTTCACTTAACTACAGCGTTGGCCTGGGCGTGTATATACACCTGGCTGTCTGTTTCTTGACATGTAACACCATCGGAGCCGCAGTAGATCATAGTCTATGCTGTCTCCACAGAGCTGAGGTTGGGACATACCGTGAAAACGCTGGGCAACCAGTGGCTGTTTCTCTTAACGCCCTACCCAGGGTTCGAATCCGTTGCAAAATATATATATATATATTTTTTTTTATTATACTTTGTCGCTGTCTCCCGCGTTTGCGAGGTAGCGCAAGGAAACAGACGAAAGAAATGGCCCAACCCCCCCTCCCCATACACATGTATATACATACGTCCACACATGCAAATATACATACCTACACAGCTTTCCATGGTTTACCCCAGACGCTTCACATGCCTTGATTCAATCCACTGACAGCACGTTAACCGCGGTATACCACATCGCTCCAATTCACTCTATTCCTTGCCCTCCTTTCACCCTCCTGCATGTTCAGGCCCCGATCACACAAAATCTTTTTCACTCCATCTTTCCACCTCCAATTTGGTCTCCCTCTTCTCCTCGTTCCCTCCACCTCCGACACATATATCCTCTTAGTCAATCTTTCCTCACTCATTCTCTCCATGTGCCCAAACCACTTCAAAACACCCTCTTCTGCTCTCTCAACCACGCTCTTTTTATTTCCACACATCTCTCTTACCCTTACGTTACTCGCTCGATCAAACCACCTCACACCACACATTGTCCTCAAACATCTCATTTCCAGCACATCCATCCTCCTGCGCACAACTCTATCCATAGCCCACGCCTCGCAACCATACAACATTGTTGGAACCACTATTCCTTCAAACATACCCATTTTTGCTTTCCGAGATAATGTTCTCGACTTCCACACATTCTTCAAGGCCCCCAGAATTTTCGCCCCCTCCCCCACCCTATGATCCACTTCCGCTTCCATGGTTCCATCCGCTGCCAGATCCACTCCCAGATATCTAAAACACTTCACTTCCTCCAGTTTTTCTCCATTCAAACTCACCTCCCAATTGACTTGACCCTCAACCCTACTGTACCTAATAACCTTGCTCTTATTCACATTTACTCTTAACTTTCTTCTTCCACACACTTTACCAAACTCAGTCACCAGCTTCTGCAGTTTCTCACATGAATCAGCCACCAGCGCTGTATCATCAGCGAACAACAACTGACTCACTCCCCAAGCTCTCTCATCCCCAACAGACTTCATACTTGCCCCTCTTTCCAAAACTCTTGCATTTACCTCCCTAACAACCCCATCCATAAACAAATTAAACAACCATGGAGACATCACACACCCCTGCCGCAAACCTACATTCACTGAGAACCAATCACTTTCCTCTCTTCCTACACGTACACATGCCTTAATCCTCGAAAAAAATTTTCACTGCTTCTAACAACTTTCCTCCCACACCATATATTCTTAATACCTTCCACAGAGCATCTCTATCAACTCCATCATATGCCTTCTCCAGATCCATAAATGCTACATACAAATCCATTTGCTTTTCTAAGTATTTCTCACATACATTCTTCAAAGCAAACACCTGATCCACACATCCTCTACCACTTCTGAAACCACACTGCTCTTATATATATATATATATATATATATATATATATATATATATATGTATATATATATATATATATATATAAAATGTTTCCCATACAAACGTGTTTGAAGGAATAGTGGTTCCAACAATGTTGTATGGTTGCGAGGCGTGGGCTATGGATAGAGTTGTGCGCAGGAGGGTGGATGTGCTGGAAATGAGATGTTTGAGGACAATGTGTGGTGTGAGGTGGTTTGATCGAGTAAGTAATGTAAGGGTAAGAGATATGTGTGGAAATAAAAAGACTGTGGTTGAGAGAGCAGAAGAGGGTGTTTTGAAATGGTTTGGGCACATGGAGAGAATGAGTGAGGAAAGATTGACCAAGAGGATATATGTGTCGGAGGTGGAGGGAAAGAGGAGAAGTGGGAGACCAAATTGGAGGTGGAAAGATGGTGTGAAAAAGATTTTGTGTGATCGGGGCCTGAACATGCAGGAGGGTGAAAGGAGGGCAAGGAATAGAGTGAATTGGATCGAATTGGTATACTGGGGTTGACGTGCTGTCAGTGGATTGAATCAGGGCATGTGAAGCGTCTGGGGTAAACCATGGAAAGTTGTGTGGGGCCTGGATATGGAAAGGGAGCTGTGGTTTCGGGCATTATTGCATGACAGCTAGAGACTGAGTGTGAACGAATGGGGCCTTTGTTGTCTTTTCCTAGTGCTACCTCGCACACATGAGGGGGGAGGGGGATGGTATTCCATGTGTGGCGAGGTGGCGATGGGAATGAATAAAGGCAGACAGTGAGAATTGTGTGCATGGGTATATATGTATGTGTCTGTGTGTGTATATATATGTGTACAATGAGATGTATAGGTATGTATATTTGCGTGTGTGGACGTGTATGTATATACATTGTGTATGGGGGTGGGTTGGGCCATTTCTTTCGTCTGTTTCCTGGCGCTACCTCGCAAACGCGGGAGACAGCGACAAAGCAAAATAGCAGTATATATATATATATATATATATATATATATATATATATATATATATATATATATATATATATATATCACATAATGGCTTTCAGTAGCAAGGATTCGAACCGGTACCGTTTATGAGCTCCATATACTATTGCGTGTGGATTACCCACGCCTGCGTGCTGCAGCCTCAAACAATTAGGCTGACCATAGGAGTGCAAACGCAGGTTGATTAGTCGGGGCTGTTGGGTAAGAAAATGGCCTCCAAACCCAGCATTATATACCGATGGATGTTTTGTTTCCTTCCCTAACCATTCATAGAAATGTTATATTCACATGACGTAAATAGCCAATTCCGGACGACAATTATCTGGCGCCTGGCAGCGCCCCACGCGGCATGTGCTGCCGGACGTACGATGAAGCCAGAACCCGTACCCACATGTCACCGATTTCACACGCAACTGGGGGCGGGCGAGTAGGTTCCATTGTACCGTTGTTCTCGTTCATTGTGGCTAACTTTACCTGTCTCCGTTGGTTACCGTTGGACATGCATCACAGGACCAGACCACGTTATAGTGCTCTTCTGGCAACGCTGAAAATGCTGGTCCTGCAGTGGACTCAAAGCTGTGTTGGCAACACTGACCTGATGACGGAACACGCCAACCCAGGCTATCGTTCTCGTTAAATGAATGACTGTGTTTTATTTGCTGGTTATCTGCTGCTTTACATTAAGCTGGAATTCGTGCTCCTGCACACACACACACACACACACACACACACACACACACACACACACACACACACATGTATATGTATGTATATGTAGATAATCTTGTTAGACATGTTGAATCACAATCTTCTCTCTCTTCACCAGTATGGTGAGGCGAGATCCACTGGTGATATTCTTTCCTATCCTACTAATGTCTGGTCATCATCCCTGAAAGATTTTGGCGAGTCATGTGTAGTTGCCCTTGACATATACAAAGCTTTTGACCATGTGTGGCATCGAGGTCTCATCTCTAAGATCCCCTCTTTTAACTTCCCTCTTTCACTTTACTCCTTCATATCTAGCTTCCTATCTGGCCGATCTATCTCTATGGTTGAGGATGGATTAGCCTTCCCCCTTTCGCCATCGACATCGGTATCCTAAACCTAAGGTTCTATCCTGTCCTCTATACTTTTTCTCTTCCGCTTCCTCACTTCCACAAACAACCAGATCCACAAATACGCAGATGGCTCAACACTGCATTCATCCACATTCTTCAATTCTGGTCCCTCTTCTCACACTCGGTCTGCATCTCGTCTCGACACAGCTTCCTCAGTAAACTTGGACGGGATATCTCAGTGGGGTACACAAACTCGGGCTAAGTTTAATGCCTCCAAGACCCAGTTTCTACCCATCTCTCTATCGAACTTAGACGGTTCTGTAATTCTACCTCTTGACTCAACATACTTGGTACTACTGAAACATTCACTCTTTCTTGGAAACCCCACATTACAGAGAAAGCTTAAGTCTGCCTCCAAGAAACTGGAAGTCCTGTTTAGATGTCAAATTTTTTCTTCTTAACACTTGTTCCGTTTATAGAAAGGATTGATTCGTTCTTGTATGGAGCAGTGCTCTCACATTTGAGGTGGTTCTAGCTCAGCATCCCAAGTTGACAGAATTGAGTCGAAAGTGGTTCGACTTACAAACTGTCCCAGGCAAACTCCAAAACTTTACCTGCTTGCCCTACGCCGCAATGTTGGTTCACTTTCCCTTTACTATAGGTATTACTCTGTTTTTTTGCTCCCGAGAGCTGGTTGCTTTTGTGCCCCCACCACTAGCTAGACCACGGGATACTCGGCAAGCTGCTGCCTCACATGATTATTGTGTTGCCGTTGACAACTCAAGGGTGGGCCGTTTTGATACCTGTTTCTTTCCGTATATCTCGGAGCTTTGGAACTCTTCCTTCTCATGTCTTTCCCAGTAACTATGACCTGGCACATTGTAAAAGACAGGATTTTCACATCCTCCAAAATTGGTATATTACTTTCCTTGTCTTTTCTTTTTCCCTTTCATAATCCTCTATATTTCAATTAAGGCCCGGCCTTGATGTTTTTGTCCGTGACTAGGGCCTCCAATGTAATTATTTATATATATATATATATATATATATATATATATATATATATATATATACACAATCAACGCCTTTAATTGAACTTTTACTGATCTTCCCTGATTGGCTTAAACTCGGGTGCTCTTTGATTGGCTGAGAGTCACTATTCCTCGATTTTTTTTTTTTGGGGGGGGACCAGATTGTCCCTTGATTGGCTGGAACTCAGATTGTTCCTTGATTGGCTGAATCTCGTCGTATGTGAACACATTTTGTTAAATGTTTATATAGCAAATCTTTAGACACTTATGTAAGGCTTACAACTTTTTTTTTCCTTTTATTGTGGCAGATTTGCGCGTGTGTGTTTTCGCCAAATAAACGTTTATATGTGTAGTGATAATGGAAACAGTAATTATTATTATTATTATTATTATTATTATTATTGTTGTTGTTGTTGTTGTTGTTGTTGTTGTTGTTGTTATTGTCATTATTATTATTATTATTATCGTAAGGCTTGTAATCTCCCATTTTTTTTTCATATATCATACTTTCTTGAGAATAGTCATTTGTCTCTTTATATATGACGGATTTTCAGGATAGATTTTTGCTGGAGCGTTTGAGCGGTGGTGGTGTGGTGGGTGGTGGGGAGCAGGCGGGCTCTGTGATGCCCCCAAGCCAACCGTCTGTTTTGCATTTTATTGCGATAACATGCAGTTGACCCCCGCGGCTGAATACGACACACACAAAAAAATATATATATAGTATTTGGACAAAATATTTCAATGGCTTAACTGTTTATTCAAACACTTTATCATAGAGATTTAATTAAACACACGATAACCCCCCAGCTAAATAAGGCCGTGTTGACTGGAGGGCAAATGTTTCAGTGGGAGGACAAACGTTTATTCTATCAGCTGGTTGAGAGAGAGAGAGAGAGAGAGAGAGAGAGAGAGAGAGAGAGAGAGAGAGAGAGAGAGAGAGAGAGAAGCGGGACGTTCATTACCCCCTGCTGCAGATATACGGCCTCCAAAATACATTAGGCATTCATCAGGGTAGTGAGAGAGAGAGAGAGAGAGAGAGAGACCCCTCCCTCCCTCCGGTCTCTGAGCCAAGCAGAGGTTAAATGCTCGCCAAACCCAGCTCCTCCAGACTCTCTTACTTGCTGTTTTCTTGGTGCTACTTCGTGTCTTCTTTCCTCAGAGCTACCTGGCTTGGTGTGGTGCGTTTGAGAGGGAGATGAAGGGGGTGTAGGTGGGTGGGCGCATGGTGGAAAGTGGTGATGTGCATCATTATTTGGTGTGGAGATGATAGGCATGAATGGTGTCTGTGTGTGTGTGTCTTAACGAGCAAGAAACGAGTCATTTTAGCCCTACATTCCTACCACTCAGACAGGCCCATCGGATAACAGACAGTCAAGCAAAGGAGTACATAGAGAAGCATAAGAATAAGAGAGAGAAAGTATGAAAGAGAAAGGTGGAAGGTATTGTATCTCTTTCTCTCTAATAGTAGTAAGTAGTTTCATGCATGAGTTTAGAGATACCTCATTTCCCCGGCACTTGTAGACTGACATCATCTCCCTCATCGTTTGCTGACGGAGCAGAACACAGCCTCACACAGTCCACCTCCCCCATTTCTCCGAGTGACGCAGACCATAAGGATAAAGACAACCACAGGTCATCTCCCGGCCCACCACCAGGCCTCACCTCCCGTGTCCACCCAGCCAGCACTGTTCATAGATTCATGTAGTAAACGTTCGAATCTACGTAACGCGTGAGAGGGTGTGACCTCGCATGGAAGCTTGGTCCAGTGATACATCGCTCTGTGTGTCTCTAAGCCAGTTTTTTTTGTGCCTATTTCTTCACTGAACCAAAATATCTTAACATTCATTTAAGTTCTCAGTTTGGTCTGGTGTTCTGGGTATGTTTATATTCAGGTCTGTCTTCCTAGAATATCATTTTCCATTCGTATTCTTATCAGATTTATTCCTCGCTTTGATGCATATCTTTCCACATCAGGGAAGACTTTTGAGATCTTCGTCTGTCTCCATACTGAAGTGATTTAATGCCTGGTTTCATGTGGCCTCCTCACCCTGGCGAGTGATGACCACCAGCTGAGTTCACGCGAGCGTCCATCCCCCTTGCTTATCCAAACATCTCCTCAGCAGCGACACCCCCTCGTACTTTCCCTTGGGGGACGGAGAGCGCCACCTGACACCAGGGGGAAAGAAACAGTCTCGCTCTCGTGCAGTCTCACGCATGGGGTGAGGTAGTGTGAAAGACGCCATCATTTGCCTTGGCTTATCTGTGTTGTGTGGAACTGGAAACTTAAGGTTTTGCAACGATTCGCCTTGCACAACCCCGGACGGTCGGTGAAGGATTCCGTGGGCATAGATCGCACCATCCTGATCCTGCTCAAAGGGCGTACCGTAATGATCAAGGGCCGGTTCGTAGCGTCGTGCTGAAGAGTTGGTTATACCGCAGCGATCGGAGGTTGCACCGTCGTGTTCGTCAAGGGTCGCACCGTCGTGTGTACGGGTCGCACTTTCGTGTGCCCGGTTTGTACCGTCGTGTGCACGGGTCGCACTGTCGTGTGCACGGTTCGCACAGTCGTGTTCCCGGGTCGCACCGTCGTTTGCACGGGTCGCACCGTCGTGTGCCCGGGTTGTACCGTCGTGTGCACGGGTTGTACCGTCGTGTGCACGGGTCGCACCGTCGTGTTCGTCACGAGTCGCACCGGCGTGTGCATGGGTCGTATCGTTGTTTGCACGGGTTGTACCGTCGTGTGCACTGGTCGAACCGTCGTGTGCACGGGTTGCACCGTCGTGTGCATGGGTCGTACCGTCGTGTGCATGGGTCGTACCGTCGTGTGCATGGGTTGTACTGTCGTGTGCACGGGTGGAACCGTCGTGTGCACAGGTTGTACCGTCGTGTGCCCGTCGTGTACACGGGTCACACCGTCGTGTGCACGGGTCGCACCGTCGTGTTCGTCACGAGTCGCACCGTCGTGTGCACGGGTTGCACCGTCGTGTGCATGGGTCGTACCGTCGTGTGCCCGTCGTGTACACGGGTCGCACCGTCGTGTGCACGGGTCGCACCGTCGTGTTCGTCACGAGTCGCACCGTCGTGTGCACGGGTTGCACCGTCGTGTGCATGGGCCGTACCGTCGTGTGCATGGGTTGTACTGTCGTGTGCACGGGTCGAACCGTCGTGTGCACAGGTTGTACCGTCGTGTGCCCGTCGTGTACACGGGTCGCACCGTCGTGTGCACGGGTTGTACCGTCGTGTGCACGGGTCGTACCGTCGTGTGCACTGGTCGAACCGTCGTGTTCGAGGGTCGTTACAGGCAGTGTCACGTGCAGGGAGCGAGGGTAAAAATCCACCCTCCTCCCCACTGTTGAGTGGCGTCCATTGTCCCTTGCGCCGTGATTGGTTGGGACAAAACATCTTCCCAGCTGTGATTGGTTGGCATGAGTTGGCGTCCCATTCCCAGTGTGAAAGGCAGCCTCGATTGGCCCGATTTAAAACACGAGCTCCGCTCTGATTGGCTGTTTAAGGGAACTAGGATGCTGATTATATTCACCTGTGTTTTGGAAACCGATGGAGGAAGTTAATTACAATTAGAAAATATAAAGACGAAGAATTTACGTTACCTTGAATGAATTTTTATTGGAAACGTTATTAACTTGTCATCGAGAGTGGGTGAAGTGCCAGAGGATTCTCTTATAAGAACAGCCAGACTGAAGTTCGCAATCACGGGTTAGTATCCGTACTTAACAACCCTTCTGGAGTAGTGGGAATGATTGCTGTCTTATCACTGTAATGAGTATTGTGTACAGGGCAAACTTCTCATTAAATTACTATGCGGGTTCCGTTGGCTGTGACCAGCCGACACCTCGTTCATTAATCTGTAGGATTACGTCCAGTGTGTTTATGGTTTTCTTTGGGAAAGCCTTTGATGTTGTGGGCCATCCAGGTCAATTGGAAAGGCCCGTTACGTTCGATGGGAATAGCAACACGGTAGATTGATTCGCATTTTGTTTGGCAGGACTCAAACAGGTGATTGATATGATATGAATTGCTCCATCCCATCTGCATATTGCGTTGTATGATGTGTACCGCAAGGTCCAGTACTGGAACCGCTTCTGTTTGCGTGTGTGGAGGTTTGTATGTAATATGAAGGTGCGCGTTCATATGCACTTTATTCGTATATATATATATATATATATATATATATATATGGTGATAATATGACGATTATATTAGTGCGTAATTTTATGAAGGGGTAAGCGCACTTCAGTATGAGTTCAGATGATGTACTTTATTAGACCTTTACAATACATTACAGGTTTCACGGAAGAAATCTGCCTCATCAGGTGTAAACAACTCTCACTGTTTCAGCTCCCAACCCATGCCAGAGTAGAGACAGCCCTGGCTGTTAAATGGTAAGTGGGTGGGGGGGAAGGGTGTGTGTCCCTTGTGATTAAATGGGGCTTATGCGAGGTTGGTTGGCCTGGCGAGCGAGACGCGTGTTCAACTCCGTCTTCCAGTATAACACCAACAGGAAGACTTTCATTAAAAGTAGGCCACACTATCAGAAGAAAATGGTGAAAGAGAAAGCGAGAGATGCTGTTGGCAGTCAGTCAGCAGAGGTGACCATAGTTAAGCGCTCGCTAAGCATAGGCAGGAAAGCGATCACCCGGTAGGCTGTAACAACGCTGTTACATTGAACGCCTCATCGGATTATGCTGTCCGCAGTGTCAGTGAACCTGTCTGAAATGCTGATATTAATATTTTTCACCTATCCCCATGTAACTTAAAAGAACGTCTTAGTATGTGTCTACCAAATCATTACGAAACAACTGTCAAGACACGAAGCATAAGAAGAGTAGCTGGACACACATCTCGCTACCCAAGCCAGTCATACCTGCATAACCCCCCCTTAACCACAAGGTACCCCCCAGTTTCCCTTCAGGGTCTACTTTGGCACGGCGGTGAGAGGGTGTACTGGCGTGTGTGGGTTTGTGTTGGGAGTTGAAACTTTGTGATGAGGCGGATTTCCTCCGTGAAACATGTTGTATACTCTAAAGTTTCAATAACTAAATTGTCCGAACTCCTACTGAAGTGTGATTACTCCTTCACACACACACACACACACACACACACACACACACACACACACACACACACACATATATATATATATATATATATATATATATATATATATATATTGCTTATCCCTGGGGATCGGGGAGAAAGAATACTTCTCACGTATTCCCTGCGTGTCGTCCAAAAGAAGGAACAGAGAAGGGGGCCAAGTGAGCATATTCCCTCACAGGCTCAGTCCTCTGTTCTTAACGCTACCTCGCTAACGCGGGAAATGGCGGAAAGTATGAAAAAAAAATATATATATATATTTTAATGATATACCTGCAGTCGTCACAAGCAAGTATAGGAATAATACAGAATCAAAGCAGCAGTTCACACGTTCAGGCGTGACTTCAGATCTGTTCGTCCATATGTAGAGATAATTTTGCCCGGGAAGGTAAGACAACAGTGACGTACACTCTCGCTGTACATGTGGACCGTCGAACTCATCATTTAATGTATGCAGTGTAAACGGTTTTCATGAAGACGAGAGTACATTGGCGCAGACTTGTGGAATATTTTACCTTTGTCAGTCAAACTAGTTACAGTCTAAAGATGAATTTAACAGTTCTGCTGAGAAATGTCTCATGTCCCACATTGTTGTCTGCAGTCAGGACACTTTTATATATTAATGGTTATATTTCTTTTAACTATTATTGTCTCACGTTCATGGCTTTTTTTTTTCTGAGTCACGTGTGTGTGCCATGTGTCGCCCACATGGCAGTCCTCCACATCAGGTGGGCTCTCAAAGTTACTGAGAACACGGAACTTTCTCAATCTCCACGAAGTACCCATCGCTTCCCCAGTGATCTCCCGCGGGGCCTGACGAAGAGTTCCGCGAAACCCAGTGTGAAGCCCCCAGCTGTCTAGATGAACCACAGTGAAACTACCAAGTGTTCATATGGCTCTCCTGTGTTCTCCTCGCCAACATTATTACACGCGTGTTTTAGACTGGGCTCACATCATGCAAATCGAAGACACTGCTACGTAAGAATGGTCGTTACGGACGGTCCCGTGTGGTGTGTGGGTCACGTATGCACCAGATGAGTATATCAGAGGAAAGATATGAGATGACACAGCTAGGCGGGGAACGCTCTGTCTAGTATGGTACCGATGCCGGTCCACCGAAATGGCCCATGTTTGAGGTGAACGCAGTGGTGCTTGCTAGGCTGTGATGATGAGACTGTAATATAATGATGATGGTCGTTATGGTGAGGTGCAAGCTGTGAGTAAGTGGTCGCTGTAGTGGAGTGCCCACTGTGTCGATGTGGTCATTGTGGTGAAGTGCCTGTTGCATGCAGGCCGTCATTATAATGAGGTGGTCACATGTTGCGCTGCCTGCTGTCTAGAGGTGGTCGCTGTGGTGGGATGCCCCTTGAATAGAGGTGGTCACCTTGGCTGGGTGCCCCCTGAATAAAGGCGGTCACTGTGCTGGTGATCTCTGCAGGGACGTGGTCTCTGTGTCGGGGTGTCCGCTGTATAGGGTTGGTCACTGTGATGGAGTGACCGCTGGAGTGGCCATTGCATAGAGATAATCACTATGGGTCGCTGTACTAGGGTAACCCGCTATACAGAGATGGTCACTTTGGTTAGGTGCCCCGCTATACAGAGGTGTTCACTGTGGTTGGGTACCCCGCTATACAGAGGTGTTCACTGTGGTTGGGTGCCCCGCTATACAGAGGTGGTCACTGTAGTTGGGTGCCCCGCTATACAGAGGTGTTCACTGTGGTTGGGTACCCCGCTATACAGAGATGCTCACTGTGGTTGGGTGCCCCGCTGTACAGAGGTGGTCACTGTGGTTGGGTACCCCGCTGTACAGAGATACTCACTGTGGTTGGGTACCCCGCTGTACAGAGATGCTCACTGTGGTTGGGTGCCCCGCTGTACAGAGGTGGTCACTGTGGTTGGGTACCCCGCTATACAGAGGTGGTCACTGTGGTTGGGTGCCCCGCTGTACAGAGATAGTCACTGTGGTTGGGTGCCCCGCTATACAGAGGTGGTCACTGTGGTTGGGTACCCCGCTATACAGAGGTGGTCACTGTGGTTGGGTGCCCCGCTGTACAGAGATAGTCACTGTGGTTGGGTGCCCCGCTATACAGAGATGGTCACTGTGGTTGGGTGCCCCGCTATACAGAGGTGGTCACTGTGGTTGGGTACCCCGCTGTACAGAGATGGTCAATGTGGTTGGGTGCCCCGCTATACAGAGGTGGTCACTGTAGTTGGGTGCCCCGCTATACAGAGGTGTTCACTGTGGTTGGGTACCCCGCTATACAGAGATGCTCACTGTGGTTGGGTGCCCCGCTGTACAGAGGTGGTCACTGTGGTTGGGTACCCCGCTGTACAGAGATAGTCACTGTGGTTGGGTGCCCCGCTATACAGAGATGGTCACTGTGGTTGGGTGCCCCGCTGTACAGAGATGGTCAATGTGGTTGGGTGCCCCGCTGTACAGAGATGGTCAATGTGGTTGGGTGCCCCGCTGTACAGAGATAGTCACTGTGGTTGGGTGCCCCGCTGTACAGAGGTGGTCACTGTGGTTGGGTGCCCCGCTGTACAGAGATGGTCACTGTGGTTGGGTGCCCCGCTGTACAGAGATACTCACTGTGGTTGGGTGCCCCGCTGTACAGAGATGGTCACTGTGGTTGGGTGCCCCGCTGTACAGAGATGGTCACTGTGGTTGGGTGCCCCGCTGTACAGAGATACTCACTGTGGTTGGGTGCCCCGCTGTACAGAGATGGTCACTGTGGTTGGGTGCCCCGCTGTACAGAGGTGGTCACTGTGGTTGGGTGCCCCGCTGTCTAAGAGGTGGTCGCTGTGGCGCGTTGCCTGACGTATGAAGTTGGTCACAGTGTGGTGAGGTCGCGGGTCATTGTTTACCAGTACAGCTGGACACCAATTGCTGGCGAGGCGGCGGCTGGCGCTGGGAATTAGATTTGTCTCTTGATTCTCTCTCTCTCTCTCTCTCTCTCTCTCTCTCTCTCTCTCTCTCTCTCTCTCTCTCTCTCTCTCTCTCTCTCCTGTGTGGCCAGCCAGCCCGGGACGGATCCATTCCACTGCCCTCACACAGGCTGGAGTGGAGTAGTCTGGTGTTGGTAGAACAGGTGTTTGTTATGTAATTAACGTCTGGTAAGTCGGTTCTTTGGATTTAGAATTCAGAATTGCTGGACTTCCCTTATGATAACTTCCAATGCTACGTTACATTATTTTTCAGTTGGAGTACAGTGTGGTGCTGGAGAAAATTTTCTTAATGTGGCAAGTTCAGTACATACAAAAACAGATTATATATATATATATATATATATATATATATATATATATATATATATATATATATATATGACTGTGGAGGAAGAGCACATAGAGACGGGTAGAGGCAAGCACAGAGCATGCGGCATATATGGACAAGGTGCCGTCTTTACCTTGCAACCCAGAAGGGTTCGCATCCCATCGTAAAAGGTGAAGTTATCGTTCATGGTGTTGGTGTAGTACACATTGAGGCGATAGAACGCACACACATACACACGTGTATATATATATATATATATATATATATATATATATATATATATATATATATATATATATATATATATATATTTATATATATATATATAATGATGGAGGTGTAGCTCAGGTTATGGTAAAATCTGAGTGTGGTAGAAGACTATGTTCAAGGATGTTGTTGTCGTAAAATAGTCATAGTTCTCGAGGTTACGGGTCATCAAGCCGGAAAACACTTATTTGTGGGCATTCGAGTATGTACTATGTAAGTGTTTGTATCATGTGCAGTAAAAGAAAGTTTACCCTTATTGTAGCCTCGCCTCACACAGTTTTCTGTACCCCCATCATCCTGGCGCGCCTCCACAGCTGGAGGGCACAAGTGTGTCGATGCAGTGCTCACGTGGGTGTTCTGTCCACACGTAACTTGGGGAAGTTAGATTTTTTTGATCTACTGCTGATCCGTAAGTAGGGAAGTGGCTGGTAGGCGACCTGCTGGGGAGGCGTAGGTAGGTCGGGGAGGGGATGTCGTCTTTGTCATTGTCGAGAGTTCGTAAGTACGTTCCACATTCTCCCCACCCCACCACCCCACACACTTGCCTGTATGTATGTAGTTCAAGTGCCATAGTTTCATGTTCCTCCTCCCACCAGTCACTGTGAACCATGTAGATATTCGGTGCACGTATTACGTCATCCTGATCATAGTGTTGGACCTGGTTGTATTGTGATATTGGTCGTAGTGTCATTGCGATCACATCATGGCTCTGGTCATCGTGTGATCTGGGTCGTAAGACTGTGGACATCAGTTTTGATGCTTCTGTCTCAAGTTCTGTCACAAATGATGGTGTCATATTGTGTCCGTAGTGGGTCAACATTACCCTCAGGTGTCCGCCCTTGCTTCCCTCCGTGTTCGTCGGCGTCCTTTCTGCTCCCGTTACGTCCTCTTATCCGTTTCTGAGTTCGTTCCGTTCCCGGGGGCGTTCACTTCCTTCCGTGTGCGCTCTCCTCTTCCTGGCACATAACCATTACATTATTCACTTCTTCCCGGAGCTGGTTTATATTTAGAACAGCGGCGCCATCGACCTGGACCGTTGCATCGGCGTCAGCGTCGTCTGCGACCGCTAGATAGGTTCAGGTGGTGGCGGTGTGAGCGACCAGCAACCATGGTCCGGCACCGTCCTGTGTCTGATCGTATCTTCATCGTCGTAGTGGTTAGGTAACGTCTTTGTTTTTCATGGTCGTTATTGGCTTTGTTTCACCGTCACTGGTGGGTCTCGGGCGCTTGCTCATGTCTGATGTGTTCCGCCCGTCTCGGGCTGACCGTGTGCCTGTTTGTCTGTCTGTCTGTGGGTCACAGCGGGACCTGCCCAGTCTGTGGGTCGCAACGGGACCTTCCCTGCCTGTGGGTCACAGCAGGACCCACCTTGTCTGTGGGTCACAGGAGGACCCGCCCAGTCTGTGGGTCACAGCAGGACCCACCTTGTCTGTGGCTCACAGCAGGACTTGTCCAGGTGAAGGTTCGCTACCTCGCTATTACACCAGTTGTCGCGGGATCGATTTTGGGGGAGTTTAAGCGGGTCAAGGGGAGCAGTAGCACCACCCTCGCCCTTCCTCCCCACACCCGCCAACACGCCCCTGCAATAAACTGCCGCGCTTGCAATTGCAGGCTGGCAGAGCCGGGGAGGAATGCGTGCCGGCGCGGCCCCCGGCCCTATCTACATTGCAAAACCGTCCCCCTCGAAACCCCTCACCCTCACCCTCCTGCGACACCACCCGCTCTGACGACCTGGGTGGTGGGGGGATAATGTAGATGGTTTGGGGGGAGGAGGTGACGACGTAGGCATGGGTGCGGGTGACGCAATACGAGGGAGGGGAATTTTTAACGTTTTGAGGGAGGTGGGGAGTGGTTCGCGGTGGTTGGGAATAAAGGTGGAAGTCTTGGCAACCATAAGTATTTGAAGAATGTAATTGAGGGAGGAGCAGACACTCCAAGGAAGCTGATGTTGCCGTCACTCAGTTTATGTATATCTGCTGTACCCCCCCTTAACCCAAACCTACCTCCTGTGTCGGGATGATCGTAGATGTAACCAACCCACTGTCGAACGATCTGCGGTTTTCCCTGACAACAACAACATGACCCATGTCGGTCAGTCGGAGGAGCTGGCATTATGCATTTAAGGACGACATGGAGCTTCTCTAGGAGATCTTCATTGGGTGCATGAGTCGTTGGGATGGGAAGGACCCCCAGGTTGGTACACGGCCAACCTGTTGTGGTAGAGCGGAAGGCCATGGTAACGGTGTTGTGTTCTTACAACCCTTCCGGTTGTGATGGACACTGTATATACTTGTATGTACCGTCGCGCGCATAGGTAAGACGAAATATATTGAGTGGGTCGTTGGAGAAGATGTAAAGCAGTTACCTTCAATATTATCACAGTAGTAGATGACTGGAATAAGGTGAGTGATCGACTTGTGAATGCTGACAACACGCAGAATCTTTGTCTAAAAAGTTGCACGGTAAGAATGATTAATCGAACTCCCTCCCTCCCCGTACCTGAACACATGATCACACCAGGTGAGAAATATTCCCCGTGAGCCTTTGAATCATCTGGTGTCATGCTCGGCTGCGTCACACACCGGACCAGCTACACGTCCTCGTGTGTGTTGTACAGTCATTGCCGTGTGATAGAGTGCGCGCTAAACGGTTTACTCTCCTGATCGTGGACGCTCGGTGTTAATTAAGGCGTCCGCGTTGTTGACGCCAGACCCTGTTATTGTAAGCTGAGGAGGAAAAAAAAACTGTCTCTGGAAACCAGCCATTTCAGACTAGGTTTTCTCTCTGCGGATGTTTCGGGATATGCCAATACGGTGTTGTATACGACAACTAAATTGTGTTTGTGAATTGTTGAAACATATTTTGTGGAGCAAGATTACCACAGCACAGCGTTCTTATGATATATATATATATATATATATATATATATATATATATATATATATATTTTGGGAAGGATTACAATTTTGCGTGTGATCAAGATATTCCTATGAGTCCACCGGGAAAATGAAACACGAAAAGTTCCCAAGTGCACTTTCGTGTAATAATCACATCATCAGGGGAGATACAAGAGAGAAATATAACAGTCAGCTTCGTCTCCTCGATGTATATCAACTGACTGTTATATTTCTCTCTTGTATCTCCCCTGATGATGTGATTATTACACGAAAGTGCACTTGGGAACTTTTCGTGTTTCATTTTCCCCGTGAGAGAGTATCATTAAATTTCAGGGAGAATAAAAAGATGCTCTGGAAGGAGGTAAATAAAGTGCGTAAGACAAGGGAGCAAATGGGAACTTCAGTGAAGGGCGCAAATGGGGAGGTGATAACAAGTAGTGGTGATGTGAGAAGGAGATGGAGTGAGTATTTTGAAGGTTTGTTGAATGTGTTTGATGATAGAGTGGCAGATATAGGGTGTTTTGGTCGAGGTGGTGTGCAAAGTGAGAGGGTTAGGGAAAATGATTTGGTAAACAGAGAAGAGGTAGTGAAAGCTTTGCGGAAGATGAAAGCCGGCAAGGCAGCAGGTTTGGATGGTATTGCAGTGGAATTTATTAAAAAAGGGGGTGACTGTATTGTTGACTGGTTGGTAAGGTTATTTAATGTATGTATGACTCATGGTGAGGTGCCTGAGGATTGGCGAAATGCGTGCATAGTGCCATTGTACAAAGGCAAAGGGGATAAGAGTGAGTGCTCAAATTACAGAGGTATAAGTTTGTTGAGTATTCCTGGTAAATTATATTGGAGGGTATTGATTGAGAGGGTGAAGGCATGTACAGAGCATCAGATTGGGGAAGAGCAGTGTGGTTTCAGAAGTGGTAGAGGATGTGTGGATCAGGTGTTTGCTTTGAAGAATGTATGTGAGAAATACTTAGAAAAGCAAATGGATTTGTATGTAGCTTTAATGGATTTGGAGAAGGCATATGATAGAGTTGATAGAGATGCTCTGTGGAAGGTATTAAGAATATATGGTGTGGGAGGAAAGTTGTTAGAAGCAGTGAAAAGTTTTTATCGAGGATGTAAGGCATGTGTACGTGTAGGAAGAGAGGAAAGTGATTGGTTCTCAGTGAATGTAGGTTTGCGGCAGGGGTGTGTGATGTCTCCATGGTTGTTTAATTTGTTTATGGATGGGGTTGTTAGGGAGGTGAATGCAAGAGTTTTGGAAAGAGGGGCAAGGATGAAGTCTGTTGGGGATGAGAGAGCTTGGGAAGTGAGTCAGTTGTTGTTCGCTGATGATACAGCGCTGGTGGCTGATTCATGTGAGAAACTGCAGAAGCTGGTGACTGAGTTTGGTAAAGTGTGTGGAAGAAGAAAGTTAAGAGTAAATGTGAATAAGAGCAAGGTTATTAGGTACAGTAGGGTTGAGGGTCAAGTCAATTGGGAGGTAAGTTTGAATGGAGAAAAACTGGAGGAAGTGAAGTGTTTTAGATATCTGGGAGTGGATCTGGCAGCGGATGGAAGCGGAAGTGGATCATAGGGTGGGGGAGGGGGCGAAAATTCTGGGGGCCTTGAAGAATGTGTGGAAGTCGAGAACATTGTCTCGGAAAGCAAAAATGGGTATGTTTGAAGGAATAGTGGTTCCAACAATGTTGTATGGTTGCGAGGCGTGGGCTATGGATAGAGTTGTGCGCAGGAGGATGGATGTGCTGGAAATGAGATGTTTGAGGACAATGTGTGGTGTGAGGTGGTTTGATCGAGTGAGTAACGTATGGGTAAGAGAGATGTGTGGAAATAAAAAGAGCGTGGTTGAGAGAGCAGAAGAGGGTGTTTTGAAGTGGTTTGGGCACATGGAGAGAATGAGTGAGGAAAGATTGACCAAGAGGATATATGTGTCGGAGGTGGAGGGAACGAGGAGAAGAGGGAGACCAAATTGGAGGTGGAAAGATGGAGTGAAAAAGATTTTGTGTGATCGGGGCCTGAACATGCAGGAGGGTGAAAGGAGGGCAAGGAATAGAGTGAATTGGAGCGATGTGGTATACCGGGGTTGACGTGCTGTCAGTGGATTGAATCAAGGCATGTGAAGCGTCTGGGGTAAACCATGGAAAGCTGTGTAGGTATGTATATTTGCGTGTGTGGACGTATGTATATACATGTGTATGGGGGGGGGTTGGGCCATTTCTTTCGTCTGTTTCCTTGCGCTACCTCGCAAACGCGGGAGACAGCGACAAAGTATAATAAAAAAAAGATATATATATATATATATATATATATATATATATATATATATATATATATATATATATATATACATATATATACATACATACATTCTATGTATGTACGTATATTGTTGTTGAAAATCATTGCAGTTCTTCATATGTGACCAAACAGAGGACGTGAGCGTAGCGTGTTACACGACACTGTCCACTTCTGTAGGTTGGTTGGTGAAGTATGTATGATGGGCTTTATGGTGGAATTTCACAACCATTATTTGATTTCGTTGTGTTTCTCAACTTCCGTAATCCACAATTTTGCTTTTCTTTGTTTTCTTTTAAGTTGAAATGATTTTTCTTGAGTATCTTTTATGTAAATAAAGATTGTGTGGGTCATGTAAACAAGATCTTGGAGTCGTCTTACACAGGACGCTCAAACTTAGATCATAGATTTGTGTGTGGCCAAGTTTTATTTATAGTGAAAGGTCATATTGTAATTCATGACCTGTACTTTAATGTTGTACAGCACATGGTGATGGGTCGTTGTGGCATGACTGACTGTACAGCACGTGGTGATGGGTCGTTGTGGCACAACTGACTGTACAGCACGTGGTGATGGGTCGTTGTGGCATGACTGAATGTACAGCTCGGGGTGATGGGTCGTTGTGGCATGATTGACTGTGCAGCACGTGGTGATGGGTCGTTGTGGCACGACTGACTGTACAGCACGTGGTGATGGTTTGTTGTGGCATGACTGACTGTACAGCACGTGGTGATGGGTCGTTGTGGCATGACTGACTGTACAGCACGTGGTGATGGGTCGTTGTGGCATGACCGATTGTACAGCACGTGGTGATGGGCCGTTGTGGCATGACCGACTGTGCAGCACGTGGTGATGGGTCGTTGTGGCATGACCGATTGTACAGCACGTGGTGATGGGCCGTTGTGGCATGACCGACTGTGCAGCACGTGGTGATGGGTCGTTGTGGCATGACTGACTGTACAGCTCGGGGTGATGGGTCGTTGTGGCATGATTGACTGTGCAGCACGTGGTGATGGTTTGTTGTGGCTCGACTGACTGTACAGCACGTGGTGATGGTTTGTTGTGGCATGACTGACTGTACAGCACGTGGTGATAGGTTGTTGTGGCATGACCGACTGTACAGCACGTGGTGATGGGTCGTTGTGGCATGACTGACTGTACAGCACGTGGTGATGGGTCGTTGTGGCATGACCGATTGTACAGCACGTGGTGATGGGCCGTTGTGGCATGACCGACTGTGCAGCACGTGGTGATGGGTCGTTGTGGCATGACTGACTGTACAGCTCGGGGTGATGGGTCGTTGTGGCACGACTGACTGTACAGCTCGGGGTGATGGGTCGTTGTGGCACGACTAACTGTACAGCACGTGGTGATGGGTCGTTGTGGCATGACTGACTGTACAGCACGTGGTGATGGGTCGTTGTGGCATGACCGACTGTACAGCACGTGGTGATGGGCCGTTGTGGCATGACCGACTGTGTAGCACGTGGTGATGGGTCGTTGTGGCATGACCGACTGTACAGCACGTGGTGATGGGCCGTTGTGGCACGACTGACTGTACAGCACGTGGTGATGGGTCGTTGTGGCACGACTGACTGTACAGCACGTGGTGATGGGTCGTTGTGGCATGACTGACTGTGCAGCACGTGGTGATGTGCCGTTGTGACATGACTGACTGGCCAGCACGTGGTGATGGGTCGTTGTGGCACGACTGACTGTACAGCACGTGGTGATGGGTCGTTGTGGCACGACTGACTGTACAGCACGTGGTGATGGGTCGTTGTGGCATGACTGACTGTGCAGCACGTGGTGATGTGCCGTTGTGACATGACTGACTGACCAGCACGTGGTGATGGGTCGTTGTGGCACGACTGACTGTACAGCACGTGGTGATGGGTCGTTGTGGCATGACCGAGGCGAGGCTAGTGACTGAGTACTACCCTCAGTGCACGACCACGAACAAGGGTTATGCCTTCCACTACTGCACACGATTTATATACGACCACATAGAAAGGGTTGTGCATACGAACGACTACCTGCATGGAGTAGTACATACGACCACCAGTTGGGGTTGTATATACGTTCACGTGGAAGGGTTTCACATACGTGTGGATGTGTAGGAGTTGTGCTCACGATTCATATGTACACACACTGTACATGAGATGAAGTGTAGCTGTTTAAGTTGCGACCTGTTTAGCCACTCGTAAGCACCAGTTTAGGAGTCTCGGGAGGCGTGCATATGCAGCTTTGGTCCCAGACAGGGTGGCGGGGATAGAGACAAGCCTCCACGTCCCGAGCGTGGGGGTATACTACATTACTGTAGGATGTCCACGTGTGATGTGTTGGTGACACACACGCACACACACCCATGCTTAGTGTGCCGTATACACCCGCGGGTGTTGTATTGATTACTTCGTACACGTAACAAATTTATCATTTATTTTATGTAACTGTTACGCCATTTTCTGTGATTAATGTTTATTGGGTTGTTTTTGTGTACACGATGCTGGTTCGTCAGATTTAACTAATGGTAGTGGAACTGTTGTGAAGCCTGTCTGTTGCTGTAATATTTGTCGATTTTTTCTCATGTTTATGTGGTAATATGTTAAGGTTTTTCGGTTAGTTTTAGGGTTGTGTTTTTAGTGTGCTGTTGATGATTGTGTGTGTGTCTGTGTGTCCAACACAGTGTTGCCAGTCCCGGCCATTACCCCTCTTCGTCCCACATGCTCTGCTCTCCACACCTAAAAAAAGATGAGGAATGTGTGTTTTTCAGAAATCGTCTGCTGACTGACGAAAAGTTCTTGTTCATTAAAGCGAAGGATGCGAGTCTCTCTCTCTCTCTCTCTCTCTCTCTCTCTCTCTCTCTCTCTCTCTCTCTCTCTCTCTCTCTCTCTCGTGTACTGCTCATCGTATCTTATCTTTGTCCTGCCTTATCTTCACACCTAGCCCATCCCATGCCTCCTGTGTCTCTCATTCCCATCCCTACCCCCCCCCTTTCCCATCACCACCACGCCCCATCGTACTCCCCCTCCCATCCTTTCCCCTTCCCCACTACTCATCCCCCTCTCTACACCTCCACTCCACCTGGGGGGAGGGGGTAGGGGGGACAAGGGTGGACGACTGTACGTGCACGTGGGCGCGTCCATTGGCTGCCCGCTTGTGTAGTCTCATTGGTGTGTATTGGTCTCTTTTATTGTGCCAATTGGAGTGTGCTTGGCACGGGATTTAGCTCAGCATTTATGGGGGAAAAGCGTATCGTGTGTGTGTGTGTGTGTGTGTGTGTGTGTGTGTGTGTGTGTAATCGTATCCCTTATTGTTGTGTGTTCAGGTCACTCATACTCGGGTCGGATTTCGTATGTTGTGTGTACCTTACCTTACGTATATCTTACGATGCTTGTAGAGGTTGTCTGAAAATAAGATGTCAGATTGACCTAATGATTACCATTAGGCCCAACCATCTCAAGGATTTAGACATCTTCAGTTTAAGGTATTTTCCATTAGCTAGTGTCGTTCTATACTTGTTCCATTTTGCTGATTTAGTAATAGTAGTAGTAATAGTATATGATATGACGAATTCCAGGCGAGGACGCCAATTATATGTTAGGATGCATATCCTAGCCGGGTCGTCAATTATATGGGTTACGCACACTGGATAACGCTATCTTAACGTTATGGGGTGAAAGCAAACACCAGGGTTAGATCTACATGTAATACAAGAAATAAAGAGTGCAAGATAACAAGATCACATTAATCGGGTACGAACACTTTTGTTAACACTCAGCATTCAGTATTCCACATTCTACATTCCAGGTAACATTTCAAACCAGGAGATCTCTTTCCTTTATGACAAGTTGACTATAGAAACATGATAAGAGATAGACTTGGGCAATCTACGACCAGTTATGATACATTGTTACACTCAGACCTGACGTGACATAGTATAACATCTTACAGTCTAGGGCAGCGGTGGCTGCGGGGTTTGAGACAAGGAAACCTACATTACCTTTTCTGGGCTCGTGACTGCTGAAGGAATCGGTAGCTGGACTGTCGTCTTGGCCTTTTATCTGAAGGGACAGCCAGGCGGAAGCCGCCAGCCCCGCCTTGACAAGCCGCCTACGGCAACGATCGGCAGGAATGACCAGTTACTCTTAATTGGTCAAAAGACTGATTGTCACGCCCTCATCTCGACGTGATTGGCTGGGGGAGGCCTAAGGTCAGGCCCTCATACCGTCTAACGGCCCAGCCCTGCATCTCTGATGACACGACCAAGATGGGTGTGCGACCTTTCCCATTCATGACCTCGTGGCTGACCCCGGGTCACTTGAATACTGAGCGGCTGATTGCGATATGCACCGCTAATCTTGGCCACCTGGCATGATGTGTGTCAGATCCCAGGTCACGACGTGGCTTACCAGCATACAATTCTCTATCATAGACACAACGAACACGCAGGTTCGTAACAGTCCCCCCCCCCCTCTTTTTTTTTTTCTTTTAATTTTCTAAAAGAAGGAACAGAGAAGGGGGCCAGGTGAGGATATTCCCTCAGAGGCCCAGTCCTCTGTTCTTAACGCTACCTTGCTAATGCGGGAAATGGCGAATAGTTTGAAAGAAAAGAAAGAATATATATATATATATATATATACACACACACACACACACACGAACATAGTGCATAGAAACGCGCACCTTCATAGAACATACAAACCTCCAACAGCCAGGATCGAACCCGGGACCCCTGTGCAAGAGGCGGGAATACTAACCGCTAGGCTATGGGCCTGGCTAATAGGAAATAACTATTCGAATACTATGTACTCGAATACCCTTCGTCTCACGTTGGTGAGCAACGGGGTCTGCACCGGTCATTTGCCAACAGGCGCACATAGCCAGCTGATAGCATTTTACCGAACCTAACTGTACAACGCGGAGGTATATGAATACGAATATAGTGCATAGAAACGCGCACCTTCATAGAACATACTAACCTCCAACATAATGAGCTTGTAGGCATTTGATTCCTGCCTAGTATTGTGGTTTGAGCCAGTTTGGATACTGTTGAGATGATAGAGACGTGTATCATCAATCCATTCATATTCCCTGCCTCTCTTCACATCCATGAGCAACCGTATTTCCTCACGCTTCTCGACAGCCTAGCTCCTCCTTGACTTCCCCGCCGAACTTCGCGTATGGCGTGGCAGTCTTCGGCGAGTCGCTTAATTCCTAACCACAGTAAGCAGTTAGATTTTTTTTTTCGGCATGAATCATTCTGTTCGTAGAATATTCTCGGTTTCAGTGACCACATCCACGATATTTTTGTCATTTTCACGGCTTTGCTGCTCCAGCATCTCGATGTAAAGTGATATAGAAGTAAAACAACTAATGGTTTGGGTTGACAGCAGTTTTATGTGTGTGTGTGTGTGTGCCCTAGCTACGTCTCTTCGTTGTATATCAACTGACTGTTATATTCCTTTCTTGATGATGTGATTATTACACGAAAGTGCACTTGGGAACTTGTTTCATTTCCCCGTGAACTCGTAGGAAAATATATATATATATATATATATATATATATATATATATATATATATATATATATATATATATATATATATATATATATATTACGGCTACTTCAGCTTCGCTGTCTATTACATGTCGTATTCCGTCCAACCAAAGCCAGGCTTCACACGGCTCGGCGCCCGGTCAAAACCTTCCCTTCTTGAGAACTTCCTACCTACGTACCCGTTGATCGGGTCTTCAGCGGTCGATGTTGTGTCGCTAAGTGAACCAGTTCTACACCCTCTTCCTGTACGTGTGTATATGTATATGTGACGTGTATGTATACATTTCCTCACGTTAGTGACGTGTATGTATACATTTCCTCACGTTGGTGACGTGTATGTATACATTTCCTCACGTTGGTGACGTGTATGTATACATTCCCTCACGTTAGTGACGTGTATGTATACATTTCCTCGGGGTAGTGAAGTGTATGGTTTCGTGCGAGTCCAATGAAGACACAGCAGAGGATTTGCCTCCATCCCGGGGTTGAGTGTAGCAGCAATGCTCGGGTGACTCATTGATCGTGTCTACGATTCTCTTTCTTTTAAGAAGGTTACGTCAGCCAAGTCTTATCGGCTTATCTGGGCATAATAATTCTGCAGTCATTAACGTGTTCATCCACACACACACACACACACACACACACACACACTTACACAAAAAGTTCCCACCTGTAAACGTATCTTCGACGATACAGCGAATTCATTCGGTAGTTATTTTTCGTAGCCCCGCCACTTCCTTCCTTCCTTCATGAACTTGTGTATGCAGAGTGACGGTGGTTGTTGCCATTAAGAATCGTTGTCCTCACATAACTTCCCGGGCTACTACTATTTATTGCATTGTTTACGCAGGATGGTCTCACAACGTCGCCACAAGTTTATAGTTCTTTCGCAGCAGCTGCCACCTGTTGGTGTGTGAACACAAACACGTTGGTGTATCATTCTAGTAGTACTCTCTCTCTCTCTCTCTCTCTCTCTCTCTCTCTCTCTCTCTCTCTCTCTCTCTCTCTCTCTCCTCTCATCTGCTCCAGTTACATATACAAAGCTCTCGTTAAGGGGGACCGTCGGGAATTACGTGACACACACACACCTGCTCATCACCATCTCAGAAGCAACACCTTCCCAGCTCCCGCGTGTTTGAGGTCACAGTGAGTCACAAGCCATGCGCTTGAGGCCGTGTCTGTTGTAATCATTGGTTTGGACGGTACGGGAAAGGTCGGGGTGCTGGGGGTTGGTTGGGTAGGGGTTTTGCACTCTCCTGGGGGGAGGGGGGGTGGGTAGGGGGTCACGTCTTGATATTTTGTGGTTGCTTCCTTGTCCGCAAGAGGTGCACGTCTGTAGACGAGTACTCTCATAGCACGACGGAGTGACGAGTGAAAACACTTGTTTCTTTAACGTCCATATATATATATATATCCCTGGGGACAGGGGTGAAAGAATACTTCCTACGTGTTCCCTGCGTGTCGTAGAAGGCGACTAAAAGGAGAGGGAGCTGGGGGCTGGAAATCCTCCCGTCTCGTTTTTGATTTTTCAAAAGATGGAACAGAGAAGGGGGCCAGGCGAGGATTTCCCTCAAAAGCTCAGTCCTCTGTTCTTAACGGTTCCCCGCTAACGCGGGAAATGGCGAATAGTATGAGAAAAATGAAGAAATATATCATGTAATTGCACACGCTTATTCCGTGGGTTAAATAGTAATTTACACCATTGTTCATGTGTGTACTTATGTGTGTTGTACACATAGAGGAATATAGTATATACGTTTGTGTGGGAACGAGGGTTGTGATTGGTGGAGTGCTGTGATGGACTGGGGGGGGGGGGAATGTTTGGCTGATGGATAGTGCAGGGTGAAATGGTCGTTGTTGTGGGGGGGGGGTGCGTGGACTATATGGAGAGGACAGACCTGACCTCCAACCTTTCCTGAAGGTCAGGGCCTCCCAATAAGTGATGACCTGACAAGTGGGAAATCCAGGGATGTCTGTGGATACTAATGGGTAGTTAGCTGTCCTGATTGGCCAGCCCCAAACATTCTCATGGGTGTGTATTGTTCTGGTTGGCCGGGTTCCCAGCCTTCTGATGGGTTGTGTTCCAGTTCTGGTTGGTTGGCCCCCAACATTCTGATGGGTCGTGTCCACTTATGGTTGGCCGGCCCCCATCATTCTGATGGGTATGTGCTGTTCTGGTTAGCCGGCCTCCAGCCTTCTGATGGGTTGTGTTCCAGTTCTGGTTGGCTGGCCCCCAACATTCTGATGGGTCGTGTCCACTTATGGTTGGCCGGCCTCCATCATTCTGATGGGTATGTGCTGTTCTGGTTGGCCGGCCTCCAACATTCTGATGGGTCATGTACTGTTCTGGTTGGCTGGCCGCCAACACTTTGATTGGTATGTACTGCTCTGTTTGACCGGCCTCCAACATCCTGATGGGTATGCACGGTTCTTGTTGACCGGCCTCCAACATCCTTATGGGTATGCACGGTTCTGGTTGACCGACCTCCAACATCCTGATGGCTCGTGTACTGTTCTGGTTGGCCAACCTCCAACACTGTGATGTTTAATGTACTTTTCCGGTTGGCCCCCTCCGCCCTGCGGTGGTGTGGGCTTGCGTCACAGACCTGTCCAGTGCGTGTGGTGTGAGGCCAGGACGCCCGAATGTGGCTTACGTTGTTCAGTAACTCACACGGAGGCTAGTTACGAATGTCCGGCACATAAGGTGTGTAGACAGGATGATGAGGTGGTGTGGAATGCAGAGAGATCATCAACACTGGTAGTGAATCAATTTAACAATAGACACAAGAAGCTGTGTCGCATTCCCCTGGAGTGATGAAGAATGGCGGGTGTGAGAGGAGATCGCCCAGGGACCATCCCGACCAGGTGTGCCTCACGTCGACCCAGTAGCCTCGCGTCGAACCAGCAGCCTCACGTCGACCCAGCAGCCTCGCGTCGATTCAAGTAACCTCACGTCGACCCCAGCCTCACGTCGACCCAGCAGCCTCACGTCGACCCAGTAGCATCACGTCGACCCAGTAGCCTCGCGTCGATCCCAGTAGCCTCACGTCGACCCAGTAGCCTCACGTCGACCCAGCAGCCTCACGTCGACCCAGTAGCATCACGTCGACCCAGTAGCCTCACGTCGACCCAGTAGCATCACGTCGACCCAGTAGCCTCACGTCGACCCAGTAGCATCACGTCGACCCAGTAGCCTCACGTCGTCCCAGCAGCCTCACGTCGACCCAGTAGCCTCGCGTCGATCCCAGTAGCCTCGCGTTGTATTAACGCCATGATAGACGCATCGTAGTGTATATTTGCCATTATGACGTATATTATGGTACATGTGTGAGTGATAAGGTATGACGGTATCGTTACAGAACGTTACGAATCATTCCATTCGAAAGTGACCAGGTTGATTTATGGTCGGTGTAACGAACGCTATGCACGACCCCAGTGGCTGACCAGCTCTCAGACTGATGTCCGTAAAGGAAGTCTTGCCACCTCAAGTATTGCCGTCTCAAATCTTGCCATCTCGAGTTTTCCAGATTATAAAAGGCTTACGGGCTGCTTATAGCATCAAACAGCCTGGCTGATCAGAGAAGCGAGGGGTTTAGCTCGGTCTGAGACCCACCTGTTGAGGCCAGACGAGGTACCACAGTCGGTGTCAAGTGTCATTTATTTTTTCCGTGTATTCAAATATAATTTCTCATTAGAAATTAGCCTAAATATTATTATTATTATTATTATTATTATTATTATTATTATTATTATTATTACGACTGTTATTATATTTTATTAGTATTATCATTATTATTATTATCATTATTATTATTATTATTATTTTTATTATTATTATTATCATCCCAGGACCCCTTTTTCTGAGGGATCCTTGTATCTTGAAGGCTGCGCTCCTTCCAGCTGCAGGGAAACTATGGACTCTGTTGGAATGAGGAATTCCCCGAGGTTGTACTCCCTTTCGTCATCACACGATAATAATGATAATACAACCTCGACGAAGGTGATCTTTCACCTTCACAGAGTCCGATAACATTGCTTTACACATGACAGCTAGAGACCGAGTGTGAACGTATGTGGCCTTTTTTGTCTTTTCCTGGCGCTACCTTGCTGGATGCTACTCCGTGTGTGGCGGGGTGGCGACGGGAATCGATGAAGGCAGCAAGTATGAATATATACATGTGTATACTTGTATATGTATGCATACGTTGAAATATATGTATGTGTGTGGTCGTTTATGTATATATATATATATATATATATATATATATATATATATATATATATATATATATACATATATACATATATATATATATATATATATATATATATATATATATATATAAGGGGGAGAACACCAACATGGACGACCAAAGACTGACCCATGTGGCCCGTCCATAAGCAGGAGGAGAGCAGCAGGTGTGGTAGAGGCCAGAGTGTAATTACGACACACCTGGGCGCTCAGATAGACTTGCACATTCCGTGGTTAACAAGATGCACCAATACCCCCCCCCCCCCCTTCCTCCTCCTGGCCATTCGTCTGTGTCCATTATGAACAGTGCTTGCCTGGCCGTCCCCCCCCCCACCTCCAGTATGCCCCGGGGTGAGGGGGGGGGGGGTTATTGGTAAGGCACCCCCCCAAAAAAAAAAAAAAAAAAAACACACATTTACAGCCATCTTTTCCACAGACACATCACAGAACCCAAGCCATAACCGTCCACATATCTACTCTTCCACTGCCTCTCATGTCTCAATGTTACATCTCCTCCTCCTCCTCCTCCTCCTCCCACTGCGTCCTACTTCCCTCCCCCCCCCCCCCCCCCCCCCCCCTCCACTCCACTCTAACCAGCCTAATAGATGGGGGAGTCGGGTTGATGGGGGGGTATCGTGGCGATGGGTTGATGGGCGGCCAACACCTCCTGGCCCAGCGTGTTGGCTCATGGTCTGTAGTCCCATCGCCTCCCCTTCCATCGCCACGACCCCCCCCCTCTCCCCCCCAATCATATCCTTTACCCCAACTCCCATCGGTAATCCCCATTCCCCCCCTGCCACTGTGGGGGCCCCAGCTGGCCCGGAGCCATTTTCCTCGTTTCTTTTCCAGGATTAACATGGCCATCATTAGTTATTTTCTACCGTTCGCTTCGTGTCCGGCCGAATTTAACCCTTCCGGGTTCCGGCTGAAATGGGTTTAGCTTCGTTAGTTTTAGTGCTGTTGTTAGTGAGGCCACTCTGGGATAGTGAACGGTGTTAGATTGTTAGTAAGGCCACTCTGGGATAGTGGTTGGTGTTAGATTGTTAGTAAGGCCACTCTGGGATAGTGGTTGGTGTTAGATTGTTAGTAAGGCCACTCTGGGATAGTGAACGGTGTTAGATTGTTAGTAAGGCCACTCTGGGATAGTGACTGGGTGTTAGATTGTTAGTAAGGCCACTCTGGGATTGTAACTGGGTGTTAGATTGTTAGTAAGGCCACTCTGGGATAGCAACTGGATGTTAGATTGTTAGTATGGCTTCTTTGGGATAGTAACTGGGTGTTAGATTGTTAGTATGGCTTCTCTAGGATAGTAACTGGGTGTTAGATCGTTGGTATGGCTTCTTTGGGATAATAACTGGGTGTTAGATTGTTAGTAAGGCTTCTCAGGGATGGTAACTGGGTGTTAGATTGTTAGTATGGCTTCTCAGGGATAGTAACTGGGTGTTAGATTGTTAAGAAGGCTTCTCAGGGATAGTAACTGGGTGTTAGATTGTTAGTATGGCTTCTCTGTGATAGTAACTGGGTATTAGATTGTTAGTAAGGCCACTATAGGATAGTGACTGGGTGTTAGATTGTTATTAAGGCCTCTCAAGGATTGTGATTGGCTGTTAGATTGTTAGTAAGGCTTCTCTGGGATAGTAACTGGGTGTTATTTATGTGGTATTGGTGGCCACTCGTCCTATAAAGCGCGTGTCAGAGAAGATGCTGCTTCCCAGTGAGGCTGCGTACCGGTCGTAGGTAAGAGCTGGTGCCCCGGTACGAGGCGGCCGGTCGTTGACTGGTTGGTGGGGCGTGAGACTCCTGCTGGGGAACACCAGCACGGACGGTCATGGTATTGTCAGGACTCGGTGATGAGAGACGGTTGGAAGGGTAGAGGAACTGTTATTGCTCACCTGTATTCAGTATATATATATATATATATATATATATATATATATATATATATATATATGTGTGTGTGTGTGTGTGTGTGTGTGTGTGTATTTATATATTATACTTTGTCGCTGTCTCCTGCGTTAGCGAGGTAGCGCGATGAAATAGACGAAAGAATGGCCCAACCCACCCACGTACACATGTATATACATACACGCCCACATACGCACATATACATACCTATACATTTCAACGTATACATACATATATATACGCACACATATACATATATACACACACATATTCATACTTGCTGCCTTCATCGATTCCCGTTACCACCCCGCCTTCCCCCCGCGCGCGCGCGAGGTAGCGCTAGGAAAAGAAATTCAGTCTCTAGCTGTCATATGTAATGCATCGAAACCACAGCTCCCTTTCCATATCCAGGCCCCACAAGACTTTCCATGGTTTACCCCAGACGCTTCACACGCCCAGGTTCAATCCATTGACAGCACGTCGACCCCGGTATACCACATCGTTCCGATTCTATTCCTTGCACGCCTTTCGCCCTCGTGCATGTTCAAGCCTCGATCACTCAAAATCTTTTTCACTCCATCCTTCTACCTCCAATTTTGTCTCCCACTTCTCGTTCCCTCCACCTCTGACACATATATCCTCTTTGTCAATCTTTCCTCACTCATTCTATCCATGTGACCAAACCATTTCAATACACAAATATATATATATATATATATATATATATATATATATATATATATATATATATATATATATATATATATATATAATATTCGCCTCCCTCATATTTGATCGCCGTTTCCTGTGGTTGCGAGTTAGCGCCAGGAACTTATATATATTCTGCTGTTGGTGAGTTTGAGGTAAGATCTTATCATGAAAACGTCAGATATAAACCGAGCGAATTACTGCTGATGAAGGATGGCAGAAGTTACCTGACCTGACCTCTCAGGGTGGCGAGGGGTGAGGCAAGGAACCCTTGTGCCACATAGTCATCCACCCTCCGCTTTCACATCCCCTACGCTTCCCTCCTCCTCTTTCTCTTCCTCCTCCTCCTCCTCTACTGTGCCTCCAGTTTTCATCGTTTACATCTCCTTATCGTCTTCCCACCCCCTCTCCTCCCTCCTCTTCAGCTGTTGAGTGAGGGAGTGAGTGGACACATCCCCCTGTGGTCACCGGGAAGGAAGTCGATACAGAAGGTAATTTTTTATCCACGTTAGGCCATGGGAGAGAGGAGTGCCTCCCGCCCACCCCTCCCGTGCTGGGGGTTGTGGGGCGAGGGGTGAGCCAGAGGTGAAGTTAGTCCAGCGGTCAGGGTGAGGCGGAGGTTAGCGTGGAGCAGCCCTTCCTCTGCCTTCGAACGATATCGAAACTTTCCTCGCCTCTTAAGCGTGATGTCGTACAGTGGGTTGGTCCACGATTTGACTTTTATTTTATTTTATTCTTTTTTTTTTTTTGGTGAGGGGCGGAAGGGGTGATTCAACGTGACCCGTGACCTGGGATGGGTGTGGTGGTGAAGCGTCTCCTCCCCTCCACCCACACCGTCCCTTCCCAACGTTGTTATCCTGGATGGGGACGCGAGGTGAGGGGAACGTGTACTAGCTCAGTGGCAGGAGGGACGTGGACTAGTGCTGTTGGCAGGGTTGGCTGCCATGTTGACCTGGTAAACATATCAAGAGCGAGGAGTGGGAGGAGGGAGGGAAAGGGGTCCTAGATAATCAGGTCTTAAGTGGCGTAATTCAGCAGGTAAAGTACATTCTGAGCCCCCCATTATTATAACCTCCTTATAATAAGTAATTAAACAGTGGCCATATGGCTCTCATTAAGGTGGCAGACAGAAGCCCGTTCGTTGATGGAAGGGGCGTTGGCTTTCTCCAAGTCTTGGCTCTACGTGAGTAATGGTACGTAATGTAGTGTGTGTTGTCGTAGGGGAGAGACCTGAGGCGGTACACGGCGCCTCAGTGTGATGGGGATGTACTGCTGTAGAGGTAGTATTCATGTAGTGCTCGGTGATTCGTGTGTAGTTACGGGTGTACTGTGTGGCAAGGGTAATCGATGGACGGGTGAAGTCGAGATGGTCGGTAGACGAGGGTGTATTGACTGTGGAAGTGTAGGTAAGGGTGTACAGACTACGGAAGTGTAGTTGAAAGTGTACAGAGTGTTGTAGTAGTAGGAAGATGGAGAGTGTTGGTAGGCAGGTAAGGGTGTACAGACTACGAAAGTGTAGTTGAAAGTGTACAGAGTGTAGTAGTAGGAAGATGGAGATTGTAGGTAGGCAAGTAGGTAAGGGTGTACAGACTACGAAAGTGTAGTTGAAAGTGTACAGAGTGTTGTAGTAGTAGGAAGATGGAGAGTGTTGGTAGGCAGGTAAGGGTGTACAGACTACGAAAGTGTAGTTGAAAGTGTACAGAGTGTAGTAGTAGGAAGATGGAGATTGTAGGTAGGCAGGTAGGTAAGGGTGTACAGACTTTTGAAAGTGTACAGAGTGTTGTAGTAGTAGTAGTAGTAGGAAGATGGAGAGTGTTGGTAGGCAGGTAAGGGTGTACAGACTACGAAAGTGTAGTTGAAAGTGTACAGAGTGTAGTAGTAGTAGTAGTAGGAAGATGGAGAGTGTAGGTAGGCAGGTGAGGGCGTCAAGAATGAATGAGTATCGACTCGTGGCATTACGGACCTCACATACTGATATATACCCCTGGAATTTGTCACCATTACGTGTGGTCGTCCGTGTTACATGTGGACTGAATTATGACTCCGGATATTTCATCAGTTCTCCACTTGCAGGATGAGGGAGGGGAGGTGGGGAGGAGTATGATAACGAACAAATTACCCCATTTACCAGCCACATCACTGAGGTTATAAGACGTCATTTGTCACTGGTTAAAGAGAACGGCATCTTATTAATTCCCAGTTTCAATTTACATGCAAATCTCATCTCGGGACGTTTGCCGTCCCCCTCAAGACATTACTCCTCTTGTATCTTTTATTAATTTTAAAGTTTTCCTTCGTGCCCTCAAATTGCTGCTTTCATATTTTCCTTTCATGTCCTCCCTCCCTCTTGATTTGCTCTCAGTTGTTTCCTGGTACAGAGGTCGGTGTACTTGTCTGTCTTATGTTTATTTATGAATGGTTTAATGAACGTGATGTGAATTTGCGTAAATGTTAGAAAAGAATGGTCAAAGTAATTTCAGTATGAAGTGTGTATTGTGGAAAATAGCAGACGTGGCTCTTAAAAGAATCATGTAGTTACGTTAGACGCAAGAGACTCGTTACCCAATCAGTTGGTCTGTTGATCCGGGATAGCTGGGAATTGGTCAGAGACCTTGAAGACATGACAGAGATCCTAAATGCCTTATTACCCCCCTCTCTTTTGTCAGTGAAGGCACAGTGCATATTCCAGATCCATTCCCGTTGCCTAGAGAGAACAACAACATTTCGTCTAGTTAGCGTCTCGTCCGTTAGTGGTAAACTGAACATGGTTTCCAAAGGAATCGTTCATGTCTGACAAATCAGTTTGATTTCTTCTTCAGTATAATCAATGTTGTAGTGAAAAGCGTGTGATGACATCTGTGTAGGTTTTCAGAGAACATCAGGTAAAGTTCCGCGTCAAAATGATCATTATCCCAAGCTAAGTGACGCAGCGTAGATGGACATGTTCTTCGGTGGTTAGAAAACGGGTTATTGCGATGAATGGTTTAATGGTCATGCCTCAGGATGGTCACAAGTGTTGTGCTACTGGGGTCGGTCTTGAAACAGGTTCACTTCCCGAGCTCTATTAATATGTTTGATTGATTATGTACTCTGGTGTAGGTTGTCCAAACTTAAGTAAGCAATAGTAAGCTGGAAAATACTTCTGTGACGGCAATTGCACGTCTGCAGCTCCAGACTGACACAAAACAAACTGTTGGACCGGGCTCCCAGTGGCCAGTGAATATTTATGAAGTGTAAAGTTGAAGCACATCGGTATTAAAACAGGAAGGCAAGCCACGGTGTGAATTCTGTTGTTACGAAAAGTGAATACGAAAAAAAAGAGAGAATTGATAATCTCACATGACTTCAAGCCAAGTAAGCAGTGAAGACAAGCCATTAAGAAAACGGCAAAGAAAATTCGTGGATTCGTAGGTAGGATGTTTGTATTGAGATATAAGGAACTAAACTGATCCTTGCTTTACATTCCGTTGGTGCGTCCTCACTTTGAACGTCGTGTCCAGTTTCGGTCACGCGTGGAAAAGAGAAGGTTAAGAGATGACCTGATGCAGGGACTCGGAATTATGAGAGACTTTGACATTCTCCATGTAAGCAGCCTTATAAGATTAGATTTGTCCGATTGATTGATTTATATTTTTGATCACCCTAGGACTAGTTTATGTGTTACCCACTCCCCCTAACTAAAAGTTCCTGCAGCCCAAAGCTGCGCTGTTCTCGGTATCAGGGAAATGCAGTCTCCTTTTGCGTGAGAAGCTCCTTGACGAGACATTACACCCAGTGATACAACCTTGTCAAAGTTGGCTTTTCACACGCGGTGTAACGTTTTCCAGGTGGAGGCGTCTAGGAGCAGCTAGGTCTGATGTGTCACTCGTAGTAATGATGCAGACTGGAGGACATAGACGTTTCACCTCGACTGAGGCGAATTCCCTTCTGCATGACTTTTATTATGCGACGTGACTGACCAGCTGGAAAACTTGAAAGAGATGTAAACATATCTACAGATAGACGAGAACACTTCGGTGTTGTAGTTAGGAGGTCAGGCCAGCAGGAGTAACTGATGGTTTCGATGTTATGTTAACCCGTGGTGGAGGCTGGCATGACCAGACGTGTTATGCCTCGTGGAGGATCCATAACACATGACCCGTGTTGCTGTTTATAGAGCCAGGTGACGGGAAAGCACCGGCCACTGTGCCCTCTTGACATATTGGACACGTGAGTTGCCATAATGGATGTGTGGCTATTCAGGGGAGACGCCGAAACACGACGTACATACGTATGTACAGACTCTGACACACACACACACACACACACACACACACACACACACCGTATACGTTGAGAGTAACAGATCCAACAGTCGTAATGATCCTCCTTCGTGTCGTACTTATATCACGTACATGTCTTCTGCTCACATCTCCAGCGTGTCCCACATGCGTCCCTGTGAGTCCCACGTACTGCTGGGATTCCGCGTACGATTCCTCACGTCTTTCATTTGTATGTGTCCATTTCAGCATCATATGTTTACCAGGTTCGTATCTGGTAGGCAATATCTTGTATGGTCCTCCAGGGTCACCCAGATATTGCCTTCCTCACCCTTGTGTGTGATATATCTCACCCCTATGTCTTCCTCTTTCCCTGTGTGCTGTACCTCACCTCTATGTCTTCCTCTTCCCCTGTGTGCTATACCTCACCTCTGTGTCTACCTCTTCCCCTCTGTGCTATACCTCACCTCTGTGTCTTCCTCTTCCCCTGTGTGCTATACCTCACCTCTGTGTCTTCCTCTGCCCCTGTATGTAGCGAGTCTTGAGCCTTTATCTTCCCCCCCAGCAATGCCGTTCGTGTGGCGAGTGTCCATGGTGGTGTGCGCCGTGAGGGCTGCCACCCTCCCTCCCTCCGCAAGGCTCGCTCCGTCCCTTCTCCCTCCTCAGAATTTTTCACAAGGCCGAGATTGATGGTTCATTTTGTACACAACACTTGCCCGGGACGATATCAGCGGCGGGGGAGTCGTCGCCCTACTTGTGGTTTTGGTCGTTTGTTATTATTTAAGTTGTATGGTGCGGGATGAGCTGCTCTCCTGTCACACTCCTCACTCCATCACTCCTCCGCCTCCATCCCCGACCCGTGTCTCGCTCCATGCATCTCTCTTTCTCTCCCACTACGACTACTTCCTGTCTCTCTCTTTTTCCTACTTCCGTTCCTCTCTCCCTCTTTCTCTTCTACTATTGCAACCCCCTTCCTCTCTCTCTCTCTCCCACTTTTTATATACATTTTTTTTTGTCAGACTATTTTCAATTCTCGCTTCTCTATCTTAGTCTTTCCGTTTTCATGTCTCTTCCTTCGTTTCTTTTCTCCCGTTTCTGTTGCCTCTCTTCTTCATTTGCTCTTCCTCTTCCCATCTTACTATTTTTTTTTCCATTTTTTTCCCCTGGTCGCAAAAATTTCTAGCAGTATAAAGATCGAGGGACCACCTGTTCCCTGCCCAATTCGTCCTGTTTTTTACCCTGAGAGTTTTAAGGCAGGTTGTAGGTGAAGCCAGCTGGGACCTGTTAGCTACCCGTGGAGAGGGTTGTAGATGAAGCCAGCTGAGACCTGGTAGCTTCCCTTGGGGAGGGTTGTAGATGAAGCCAGCTGAGACCTGGTAGCTTCCCTTGGGGAGGGTTGTAGATGAAGCCAGCTGAGACCTGGTAGCTTCCCTTGGGGAGGGTTGTAGATGAAGTTAGCTTTGACCTGGTAGCTTTACTTGGGGAGCGTTGTAGATGAAGTTAGCTTTGACCTGGTAGCTTTACTTGGGGAGCGTTGTAGATGAAGTTAGCTTTGACCTGGTAGCTTTACTTGGGGAGCGTTGTAGATGAAGTTAGCTTTGACTTGGCAGCTTTACTTGGAGAGAGGATAGATAAAGCCAGCTGTGACGTAGGAGCCTCAACTGTTCACAGGACTTTTAACTCGATCTCCTCTCTCTCTCATGCCGCCAGACCCAGGTCAGGTAGGAGAGATATGACGTGAGGTATTAACGTTTTCCAGAATGGCTCCACCGAACTGAAGTTATGCTTGGGTTGGCGCCCTCCTCCTTAGCCCGTAACCCCGAGGATGGTAACACAGGGGACCGACACACACACACACACACACACACACACACACCCGTGGACATCAGTCACCCTGTGTTAGTGATAGACTCATGTTGGCGTAGAGCGTGGGGACCTGAGTGGGTCTTGCCAGGGTGGATGCGAGTCTGTTGTGTGCTCTCCTGCCTGTGTGTTGTGAAGTGATGGGGAATCGGGCGAACATGTCATTCGCTAGTGTAGGGTGTAATCCACGTGTGGGTCGATGCGTACGTCAGAAAAGGTTTTGATATTCTCCTTAACCCCCATCGAGCACTGGCGTTAGGACCCCTTGTGTATGATTGGCGTGACCCTTTGACCTGACCCAGCCCGCCCCCTCCCGGGATGTGTGACACCAAAGGTGTCATACCCTCGCGTTCTCGGTGGTCAAGAGCGGCCAGCGTCCCTGTGAGGTGGCCTTGCAGAACTATGTACGTGTTCTTTACTTTTACGAGCGAGTTCAATTTTACCCGTGTGGGGTGGACCCAGGTCCTCTCTCTCTCTCTCTCTCTCTCTCTCTCTCTCTCTCTCTCTCTCTCTCTCTCTCTCTCTCTCTCTCTCTCTCTCTCTCTCTCCCTCCCCACTTTTCTGCACCATGTTTTCTCTCCTTCTGTCGTTCATGCTCTTTTTTTCCTCCCACTGTTTTCTGTTCTTCACTTTGCTCTCACTTTGTAAAATTCCCATTTCTCTGTTTCGTCCTTTACCCGGATATTCTCCCGTTTACCTTCCTTTTGTTTTCTCTCCTATTATCCTTTCATTGACTTTGTGCTCTCTCTCTCTCTCTCTCTCTCTCTCTCTCTCTCTCTCTCTCTCTCTCTCTCTCTCTCTCTCTCTCTCTCTCTTCTCATTTGTCTTTTATTTATTTCTCTTCTTTTTTCCTTCCCCCTTCCCAACATCGTTATATTCCCCCTAATTTCTCTCTCTCTCTCTCTCTCTCTCTCTCTCTCTCTCTCTCTCTCTCTCTCTCTCTCTCTCTCTCTCTCTCTCTCTCTCTCTCTCTCTCTCTCTCTCTCCGTTTCCCTTTTTCTTCCCCTCCATGTAATCTCTTCCTCGCTTGCCTCATTCTTATTCTCAGCTCCTGCCTTCTCTCATTCTACTTTTTATCTCCCTTTTTTATGTCTTTTCTTTGTCTCATCTGTTTTTAGCTTTGTCTCTCTGTCAATCTCAGATGCCATTTTCATTTTTTTCCGTAGGCGTTTTTCTTTCCCTACGCTTATATATTTTTTTCTTTTTATATCTAGACATATACATATATACACATGTACATATTCATACTTGCTTGCCGTCATCCATTCTTGTCGCTACCCCGCCACACAGGAAATAGCGAGGTAGCCAGGAAAACGGACAAAAAGGCCACATTCGTTCACACTGTCTCTAGCTTTCATGTATAATGCACTGAAACCACAGCTCCCTGTCCTCATCCTGGCCTCACAAAACTTTCCATGGTTTACCCCAGACGCTTCACATACCCTGGTTCAATCCATTGACAGCACGTCCACCCCAGTATATCACATCGTTCCAATTCAATCTATTCCTTGCACGCCTTTCACCCTCCAGTATGTTTAGGCTCCGATCGATCAAAATCTTTTTCACTCCATCCTTCCACTTCCAATTTGGTCTCCTGCTTCTTGTTCCCTTCATCTCTGACACATAGATACTCTTTCTCAATCTTTCCTCGCTCATTCTCTCCATATGTCCAAACCATTTCAACATACCCTCCAGTTTTTACTTTTCTGGAAGAGGGAACAGAAAGGGGCCAAGTGAGGATTTTCTCTCTTAAGCCACAGTCCTCTGTTCTTAACGCTACCTCGCTTAAGCGGGAAATGGCGAATATGTATAGGGGGGGAAAAAAAGTTCACACACACACCGTCGTTATTTTGTAAATAAACACTTTGTATATATATTTTGGCCTGACGCGCAACCAGAGTCGTTCATTACATGGCTGCATCATCTTTGGTTGTGACGTGAACACGCGATGAAGATTGAACGGTTAGGGCAAATCTCTTTACAGCAGCAGCAGCAGCAAACATCGTCGTGTGGAGCACATGAGCAAGACGTGAACGAACAGCCGTTCACCGAGTCTGTCGGATCTGCATGCAGATAACGCGGGGCTTTCCGAAGGCTTAAGCACCAGTCGCCTTATCAAGTTTAAAGTTGAATTGATGACATTTAACTTGAACGACGCTTTGTAAGCCTCCTTCCATGCCTTAGTGTCGGAGACACTGTCTGGAGGCCAGTTAGAAAAAGCGGCAGTAAAATTGAGGCACGTGTTATCTCTCCAGGCATGTAAATGACATTGAGAACCAGTTAAAGCAAGCAGCAGTTTGAAGACTCCCGCCAATCGTCTTGCAGTGCTCGCGGACCTGCCCGTCGGGTCGCAAGCGAAACAAGGTATAGCATTTCCTCGTCATGTCCTGCGTAAGTTGCCGGTGAGGCAGCAGTCACTCCAGTCCCCAGAGTCGGCCCTCGCCCTGACGTTGGCCGCGAGGCGTAGCCAGGCAAAAATTAAATTCGCCGGGAGCGAGTGTGATACGCTTATTGGAAACTCTTCCGTCCGCCCGCCAATTACAGAGGATCGTGAGCCGCCGGACGATGGGGTTGTCAATGAATCACTTCTGTTGTCCCTTTGTTCGTTGGATCCCCGGACTGACGCTGGTGGAGGGTGATGGCTACTCGCAGGTGGTGGAGAAGAGGGCCAACACGGTGGGGGAAATAATTCTGTTTCCCTGCGAGTGTTGATGGGGGAGCGGTTGCAAAAATGCTCCCGGCAGGTTTGAAGTGGCTGGGGACAGTCTGGTGGTGGTGGGGTGCTGGTGACGTCATGGAGGGAGGACTGATGCGTTATGGGTGTGCCGCAACTTAACGTCATTTTATCTCATACTTCATTCATTCATCATTATGTTTGTGGAAGTCTAGGTATTGCTGTGCTAATTAAGATATATTTTTCTCAGCAATTTGACCAGATTTAGCAAATTAATTCAAGAACTCAGCCTGACACAGAAACTTCGCATGTTGCACCGTTTGGCAACTATCACGAGATAATATTTTATAAAGATCTAAGTGCGGCCAACACAGCAGACGGTGTCGTATAAGTGTGACAAACATCCTTTGTTATCATGTAAAGATAAGCTGTATGTTATCCTTTTGTGATGGCGCTATAATAGTTCGCTCAGACATTAAATTTCTCATTTTCTTTTTCTCGATATTTTTCCCACTGTCTTCCTGTAACTCATTTTTTCTCAGACTTTTACTTGTCTCTCTTTACTCCAGTTCGTCCAGTCTTGTTCCTCCTCCTCACTCTGTTTCCATGTATTATTACCTCCTTTGCCATAACGGGCGGGAATGGTGGTGAGCAGAGGAAGTAATTGAAATCTGGGTGGTAATGCGCGTAGTCTTCTGCCATTGACGAACTTCACCCGAGTTGTGGAAATGATTTGACCGGGACAGCAGTATAGCCATTTTTTCCCCCCTTTTTCAGTGACAGTATTTTTTGCCTATCCTTGCTAGGGGCATTGGCTCCGTGAGTGAGAGCGGTGAATCGCACTATGATTGCTAGATAGTGAAGCGAGGATTGAGGAATGTGTGTGGTGCTTGGTACTGGGGGGGGGGGAGGGGGAAATAGGTGAGTGTTACTATGAACGCTGGGTAGGCGAATGGTGATAGGTATATATTAGAGAAGGGACTGGCGTCTGTGTCCCAGTCGTGAATATCTGGGTGAGAGGCATGCACGGGGTAGAATGAATTTGAACAGCGTGGTATATAGGGGGCGACGTGCTGTCATTGAAGTATGATGAAGTCGGGGGAGGACTACGGAAAGGTCTGTGAGACCTGGTTGTGGATAGGGAGCTGTGGGTTCGTTGCATTGCATATGAGAGCGGGAGAATGGACGTGAGCGAGTGCAGCATTTCTTCGTCTGTTTCCGGCCGCTACTTCGCTAACAGGGGAAACTGGGAATGACGAGCACCAGTTATCGACCAGCTCCAAGGGATGGATGAGCTGCTGGGTTGTCTCTGAGCCTTGGCGGGCCCATGGGCATGGGTGAAAGGGATATAGAGGTCTAGCACCCCGGAGGGCATGAAGGGGGATGAAAGAGCTCGCGTAAGGGGGAGGGAAGGATTGATGACATCACAACACGTCCAACATAGGAAATGAACTGGTGTTCTTACGGCCGCACGAGCTGATAGTCTGGTATCTCGCGCCACCATACCTACCCTCCTTCCCCTCCCCTCCCATACCTTCCATTATCCCTCCATCTTCCCCTCCCTCCAGCCCTCCACTTCTTGTTGCCGATCTAATTTCTGTTAACTTTTTTTTTTTTTTTCATACTGTTGGAGGGTGTACGGGAAGCTATTGGTTCAGGTACTGCTTTTGTTGCTGTTGCTCCTCCCGTCACTCCTGTTAATTTTGGTGCATTTGTTTGCTGTTGGCCTCTGCTATTGATGCTGGGATTTCATATCATCGTCTGACTTTACGTGCTGCTGCTTCTAGTGAAATGTTGGGGCTTTTATTGCCTCTGCTCTTGCTGTTGTTGAATATTTTTTTACGGCTTTTGTTAACTATTTTATAATGCCCTGGTGTTGCTGGTCGCTTCTGTATCTCGCGTTCTCTTCCACCAGGTCTTGCTGTTGAGTGTTCCTCTCTTGTTTCCAGGTGCTCCTGGTACCATCTTTTACTGTGGTCTGTCTCGTCTTTTGTTACCATTCTATTTAGTACGTGGGGTCTTTTGTTTTCCCAGTGCTAGGGATTTGTTATGCTGCGTGGATAGCTTCTTTTTTATATTTTTTTTTTCGTTTCTGTAACAAATGAACCTATGAAGATAGATAGATAGATAGAGTTAGAGGAGTAGATATTTCTCATGTACTCTCAACAAGAACGAGCATGTTAGTGATCTTCTGCGATGCATGAATTAAGTATGGAGACACCTCAAGCACGACGGTACGACTATTGTCCATGACAGTACGACCCATGGGGTGCGACAGCCTTGCGTTGAAAGATCGTACCGTCGTGTCGGCCACAGACGTTAACTTCTGGTGTATTTATAAACACATCGGTAACCGATGACAGCGTGTGGGGTGGTTGGTGATTTGGGCGCAGGGCCCATCAACTTCCAGGAGGGCCACTGAGGGTAGTTAACGTCGAGTTGGAATCACCAGTCGAAAAAAAATCTTGAACACATCCTTCCTCAGGTGTACGTGATCATTCTGAGACCATGAACCTGCCCCACAAACATGCATTTTTTTGCACTTAAAGAACCTTTTTCATGGCGCTGTTATGACGTGTATACTGATCACCACATTACACGTTCCTTACGTATGGGTTGTCCGTGTCTGGGGTGTTGACACACAGAGCAACTGATCCCCCATAACCCCATGATCTCTCCCGCCATTATCCTGGCGTAGTCCATTATGACCCGTTTGGTAGAGGTTCACAAGGGTGGTGACACGCGCGAGGTTAGATAAGTTTATATAAAGGCCGCGGCCAGATTGTCTCCTATCCAGCCGTGATGTTGGTGATTACTGGCGATATACGGCAAATGGTGAAGCCTCGCGTGACGCGGTAACTGGGCTCTCGTAATCTCGAGGGCCGGCCACGGTTGGCTCATGGTGCTACAGTCGGGGATTAGCCCGACTTAAGAAGGTAAGAGTGATGAGGCCGGGTTGTAAGGGATTGAGGTGTGTGTGTGTGTCTGGGTTAAGAAAGAGTGAGAGTGAACACTTCTTGTCTCTACTTGTCTTTTATTTTCTCTCATGTTCCCTGTTCTACCCTTCTCTGCCACGCTTGTATCTCGTCAGTTTGTTCTGGGACTCATTGGTCAGAGTTCCTGAGTGTCTCTCGTGTTGCCTTGAGGGACCCCCCTTCCTTTCTCCCCTTCCTCCGACTCACCCAGAGGGAGACTCATTTCGGTGACCTCCCCAAATATTTACACGTGGTCCATTCCCCTCCCTCTGCGATGGGTCTATAACGGGATGGCAACAAAGCAGCTGTTAAGACTACCAACCAAGACCTCGACCAGGGTCATGCATCATCAGAATCTTTTTTTTGCAAGTGTCCATAGATAAAAAGTTTCCTGTACTACGTAGAAACAAACAAAACATATCACTGGGCAATACGGCTAGCTCGGAAAGGCAGATCATGTATGGACTTTCCCGTGGAGAATGAGTGAGGAAGGATTGACAGCGAGGATATATGCGTCAGAGGTGGAGGGAACGAAGAGAAGTGGGAGACCAAATTGGAGGTGGAAGGTTGGAATGAAAAAGGTTTTTAGCGATTGAGGCCTGAACATAAAGAAGGGTGAAAGACGCGCAAGGAATAGAGTGAATGGGAACGATGTGGTATACCGGGGTCGACGTGCTGTCAGTGGATTGAACCAGGGCATGTGAAGCGTCTGGGGTAAACTATGGAAAGTTCTGTGGAGCCTGGATGTGGAAGGGGAGCTGTGGTTTCGGCGCATTACACATGGCAGCTAGAGACTGACTGTGAGCGAATGTGGCCTTTGTTTTTTCCTAGCGCTACCTCGCGGGGGGGGGGGGGGGGGGGGGGGGGGGATTGCTGTTTCATGTGTGGCGGGGCGGCGACGGGAATGGATAAAGGCAGCAAGTATGAATATGTACATGTGCATATATGTATATGTCTGTGTATGTATAGGTATGTATACGTTCAAACATGTGATTGTCCAATCACATGTTTACCAAATGGCGTCCTAGCTTCGTCTCTTCGATGTATATCAACTGACTTATATTTCTCTCTTGTGTCTCCCATGATGATGTGATTATTACACGAAAGTACACTTGGGAACTTATCGTATTTCATTTTCCCTGGACTCATAGGAATATCTTGATCACGCGCAAAAGTGTGATCCTTTCCAATATATATATATATATATATATATATATATATATATATATATATATATATATATATATATATATAGGACAACAGCCTGGAGGACATAGAGAATACAGTTATGATGCATAGGCTCAGAGACTAGAGAACATAGGAGTATGTAGCTCCATTAGATAGGCCCACAGACTGGAGAAGATGCATATTGCAGTTGTAGTACATAAGCCTACACTCTCAGGAACATCCTTCGACACATTTGATCATGGGGTGACACACACAAGATACTTAAAAGTGGTATGACTCCTGAAATGGAAAAATGGGTTGCTTTTGGCAGTCATAGTGTTGAAATATGTTTTTGTCAGCCAATTGGTATGTGATGCCTCCTTTGTAAAAGCCCTGTTCCTTGGGAATTGTGTGGTTCCACCCCTTCCTTGTCTCATTATCATATTAGACATTGATGGAAAAAATAGATGCAGATCACAACTATAATAATGTAGAATTTGTACAAGTGAAAGTCAGAGAAAAGGACCATTATTTAGTCAACCATCCTGTGGTGGGGTACTGAGGACAACATATTCTGCTATTTAACGGTTCAACTACCTGATGCTAGGGAAGGGAAAGGACAACTTGTAAAGAATGCAGGACACTAACACCATCACATCAAGGAAGACAAGTTCATGTTGATTAGGAAGAATAATATCACGATATCCTAAAAGATTTTTTTGTTTATACAGTTACTGTATGTCTGTGTACCCTAGACTGAGCCAGGTACCTATTTTATCGACCAACCATTATTGGTGGATTAACAGCTGGGTTGACTGGGTACCGACTGCCATAACCAGGATTCGAACCTATGCGCTCGACCATGGGTGGCCCATGAATGCGTCACAGCCAGGAACACTAGCCGCTACACCACGGGAGTATATATATATATATATATATCCCTGGGGATAGGGGAGAAAGAATACTTCCCACGTATTCCCTGCGTGTCGTAAAAGGCGACTAAAAGAGAAGGGAGCGGGGGGCTGGAAATCCTCTCCTCTCATTTTTGATTTTCCAAAGGAAGGAACAGAGAAGGGGGCCAAGTGGGGATTTCCCTCAAAGGCTCAGTCCTCTGTTCCTAAAGCTACCCCGCTACTGCGGGAAATGGCGAATAGTATGAAAAAAAAAAAAAAAAAAAATAAATTTGCAGGTCTATAGGTGAATATGTTTTTGTCAGAATTGGTATGTGATGTCTCCTTTGTAAAGCCTGTTCTTGGGATTGTGTGGTAACCCCTGCCTTGTGCTTTATTTTGGTAATTGATGGAAGAAAATAGTGAGATAAACTATAATAAGTAGAATTTGTACATAGTGAGTCAGAGAAGGTCATTATTTAGTACCATCTGTGGTGGGGTAACGGGAGGAAGAAGTTTAAATATCTGGGAGTATTGACGGTTGGAACTACGAATGGCTAGGGAAGGGCAAATGGAGCACTTGTAAAGAATGTGGACACTGAACACCATCACTCAAGGCAAAAAGGTATGTTGATGGGAATATTCAGTATCCAAAAGATTTTTTTGTTTGATAGAGTTAGCGGATGTGTGTGTAACTGAGACTTGAGGAAAAGGTCGTAGTTTTATCGACAAACCAGGTAAGTGGTGGAATTAAAAGCGTGGTTGGACTGAAGGTAGTTGACTGTCCAATATATATATATATATATATATATATATATATATATATATATATGTGTGTGTGTGTGTGTGAAAATGGAGATTGTTCGTTTTTAAGATCATCTGTTACCACTACAACGACAAAAAATGGTACTGAATTTTTTAGAAATTTATTTTTTCGATTAATATAGCCTGGTGGACATAACAGGCAAGAAAAAATTGTAAAATAAAACAGATGAAGTCACGAGGCACCGTAAATATGATAACATTAAAGTGTACAGTAAACATCTCTGACTTGAAACTGTACAGCTCCCTACCATTACATTACAAGCATCATGGACCATCCAGTAGTCAAGTTAGAAAACTCACTAAACCACATTATGCATGAGGTGTACCCAGGCAGCCAGGCTTTAGACCTGCTTGCCATGTCTCCAGACAACCTGACTGATCACAAAGGGTAAACGGTATAGTTCAGTCCTATATTCAACTGTCCAGTCAAGGGTGCATATATAAAATTTCTCCTTCCCCTCTCGCTGTTCTCCCTTTCACTTCTTCCTTCTCTCCCCCCTCTTTATTGTACCCCCTCTTACCCTTAAATGGACTGAGAAGTCATTTCTTAGATATTTGTTGTAACATTTAATTTTCATGCATCAGTTTCTTCAATGATATTTTCTTATTTCAGGTATGAACTACGAACTGGCTTGGACCATAGTCGTTGTAAGTAGCCTAAACATAGTTAGCAAACTTTAACTCATACGAGTGTTTTTGAGTAGCCAACTTTAACATACTTCCTAGAATCTAACATGAAGTGAAACTAGGGCATGTACTTAGAATTTGTTAAATGGTAATATAATTTGACCGTAGAAGTTTCATTGTACACCATTCACGTACAAGTAGTAATGTAGAAATCCATCACAATTTACTCTTATAATTTGTAGCGAGAAAACTTTAATGTCTGAGTACTTATTTGTACTTACATCCCATTTTCTTTTGGATCTCTCTCTCTCTCTCTCTCTCTCTCTCTCTCTCTCTCTCTCTCTCTCTCTCTCTCTCATGATTTCAGTGCTTTGGCTCTGATGCCTATTGCATTAGGAACAGATTGTACCATACCAGGAAACCCTTCCCTCCCCCTGGAAACCCACTCCTCTTTCATTTCATCTTGGAATCATTGCAAAGCTCTCCTTTGAAAAGTCTCGCACACCTTCACGTAAAGAAGTGTGCTAACTTGTCTTGTTCATCTGCATACTAAAATCTTTTTGGTCCTTCACAAAAAAATATAAAAATAACTAATTCAGCCATTTTTCCTTGCTTCCAACCTGATTAGTTTATTGCTAACTTTCTAAATGATAAAACCGCTCTTTTAGTACCTTTTTTGGTATCTTTCTTCCATCAAATTCGACTATAAATGATGCTTGTTCTAAGCCTCCACCCGTTTTCTCTGTTGAACCAGTGCCATATTCTCTTCAAGCAGGATCTTCCAAGGACTCTCCCAGTTCCTAGTGGACGGTGCATATGGCCCAGAGGACATACCTCCTCAGGTTTTTAAGGAGTGTGTTCTGAGTTTGCACCAACTCTTGCTCATCTATTTCATTTTTTCTTTTTTTCTAATCTATATTTTCCTTTTGTTTGGAAGCATTCCTCAGTGCAGCCCATCCCTGAGTAAGGAGACCGCTGTAACACCTCCAACCAGCTTCATCCGTTGCTCATACTTCTGCTATTTCCAAAGTTTTTGATCAAAATTCTGACTCATACTTTCGCAAACACTTGGAATCCCATTCCTGTCTTTCAGATCATCAGTGTGGATTTCGCAGTGCTATGTCTACTGGTGATCTCTTGTTTAACTCACCTTTGGTCCTCGTCTCTGAGGGATTTTGTGGAAACTTTTGCCATAGTCCTCGACATCTACAAATCATTTGACACGATGTGGCATGAGGTTTTGCTTCTTATGGTCCCGTCCTTCCTTTGGTTTCACTGCTACTCTCTGTTTCCTAATGCATAGATTCCTCTCTGGCCGTACCAGTGCAGTGCAGTAGTCATCAGTGGAGTGACTTCCCCCACCTATCACAAAAAGTGGCGTCTCTCAGGGTTTCTGTCCTGTCCCTAATACTTTTTCTCCTTTTTTCAGCAATTTCCTCTCCACAAATACTCCAGTGCACTCATACGCTGACAACTCAACACTGTATGCATCCACGTCCTTCAATTTTTCTCTGTCTTCTCTCACTCGATCTGCATCTCGTCTTGAACATTGACCTCAATAAACTCAGATTTAGACTATATCTTAGTGAGGTAGACAAAATCTTGTTAAGTTTAATGCTTCCAAGACCCAATATCTACGCATCTCTATATCAAATACTCGTCACAACTCTGGTCTCTTCTCTGACGGTTCTGTATTTCCACCTCTTGACTCAATGAACATACTTGGTATTACTGTAACATCTACTCTTTCTTGGAATCCCCACATTACAGGGTGTCCTGTTTAGAGGTCAAAACTTCTCTTGTGAAGAGTTGCTCCATTTGTATAAGGGGTTGATTTGTCCTTGTATAGTGTACTGCTCTCACATCTCGGGTGGTTCTAGCTCTGCATCCTTACTTGCCAGAGTTGAGTTGAAAGCAGTCTGACACATAAGCTGCCTCAGGCCAACTACCAAACTTGACCCTTTTGCTATACGCTGCAGTGTTGGTTTACTTCCCTCTGTTTTGGTTTTTGTTCCCGAGAGCTAGCTGCTTGTTTGCCCACACCACTAGCTAGACCATGCAATACTTGTCAAGCTGCTGGGTCACATAATTTTTGTGTAGCCATCGGCAGCTCAAGTTTGGGCCATTTTGATGCCTGCTTCTTTCCCTACACGTCAAAGCTTTGGAACTCTCTACCTTCTCATGTCTTTCCCAATAATTATGACCTGGTATATTTCAAAAGACAAGTTTTTCACTTCCTCCAAATTTCATAAATTTCTATTTCCGTTTCGTAGTTCTATGTGTTTCAAGGCTTAAAGGCAATTCCTTCTTTATCTCTAAGAATCATTATTTCCCTCTATTTACAATTTAACCCTGCGATAACATAAACATGTTGGGCATAACCAAGTCTTCCACTCTGTCCAGCAAACCCCACATAACCAACATTACAAAGTCTGCTTCCCAAAGGCAGGGAGTGTTGTGCAGCTGCCATGATAAGTTTTCTTGTGAGCAGCTGCTTCATGTCTACTGCTGAAACTTCTGACAGAGCTCATCCTTCACCCTTTTTTTTTTATTAACTAGAGTGGAATCCAATGCCTTCCATCTTGTTAATTCTCCAGGCATCAACTCATTCCAGGCTTCCTTCTCTGTATGCCACTATGTTGCTGGTCTCTCTCTCTCTCTCTATCCTGTTGTTATTCTCCTCTCTATTGTTCTCATGAGATACATGCATGTGCCCAACCCCCAAGGTTTAGACCTGTGGCATGCGTTTGGCTGCTGCTTCCCACAGTTTCTGTGTGGAGACTGACCTCTCGAGGATTGGCTGTGATGATAAGCTCCTCCTTCCTTCAAATTGCTAAGCTGTGGAATTCTTTATCCCCTTTTGTCTTACCCTCCTTACCTAGCATTTCTTCCTTTAAGAGTTGGGGCTAGAGACACCCATGCATACCACATTGATTTCTCCTTGTTTTCCTTCTTTTTTCCCGAGTTGGCCTTGACTGGGGCATATTTTGTTATGCCATGTCAGTGACTATAGAAGATAAATATAGTGTGATGATGTGTCCTCTCATCAGTGAACCCGCAAATGTAAATCTGTTTGTTAATCACCGCTCCTCGTTCCTACAACTTATACTTTTTAGCACTGGTTAGGTTCCAATATATACTTTATATAGCTTAGTGTACCTTCAAAATCAAGATGGTTGGTTAGTTATTTGGGCTCAAAGCCTGTCACCTTCCTCAGTCATTTAGGCCATCATTGTCAAGTCAGACCAACACCCAAGAGATTATTTTCTTATCAGCACCTTCAGATGGTGAGGATAACTGTTGGACAACATCAGTTCTCACCATGCATGTACACCTATTGAAGGTACCTGGAAAAGTCTTCTGGGGTCTTCTGTAGCCCTTCTGAAAATCACGAGTGAGCTATTGATGATGTGAATGAAAATCATCCACGTTCATTAAACATGTATGTACATTGACATAGGTATTTACATTCAGAGAAAAGCCAGAGTTGCTTGAATTCAGAATTCCAGCGTGTAAACATAAAACTGTCTCAAAAGAGAAATAAAAGATATACCCACATTGGAATTATATATATATATATATATATATATATATATATATATATATAGAGAGAGAGAGAGAGAGAGAGAGAGAGAGAGAGAGAGAGAGAATGAATGAAGAATGGTTGACAAAGAGAATATCTGTTTCAAAAGTAACGGCAACAATGAGAACAGGGAGACCAAGTTGGAGATGGAAGGATGGAGTGAAAAAGATTTTGAGCGATTGGGGCCTGAACATTCTGGAGGGTGAGAGGTGCGCTTGGGATAGAGAGGATTAGAAAGATGTGGTATACCGGGGTTGACGTGCTATCACTAGGCTGAACCAGGGCATGTGAGGCATCTGGGGATAACCACGGAAAGGTCTGTGGGACTTGGATATGGATAGAGAGCTGTAGTTCGGTTACTACTTTGCTAATGCATGGAATGTACACCATTACCATTGGATTGACACTTCCTGCCATCCTCTATTTTTGGTTGAATTTGGTCCCAGAATAATTTTCTATTAGCCAGCAGAGACACATGAAGTCCACACATAAATGAGACACAGCAAAACTGTCTGAAATACGAAATTGTCTGACATGTTTTAAGTGGGTTGATTGAAAAAGAGCTCCTCTTTAATTACTCTGCAGCTCTGTTCTTAATGCAGTGTTTCTGTTAATGGGAATTTACATAGGGTTTTGTTGTTGTTGTTGTTGATGGCATCCATCCCATTGTTTTTAGCAGCATCAGGACTTTTATGATAATAAAATATGATCAACAAGAAGCAGGAATGAAGATCTCCATGAAAAATCTTCAAAGCCATAACAAATGTAAAAACTTCTATACTGCCTTACAGTATACTGTACTGTTCTGTAATAAAGTTACAAGGAATCTCAAACTTGTTAGACATTACATGTTTTAGTTCAAGGTTAAGTTTAACTGTTATAGTCTTTATCAAATGTTTAAGTTCAAAGCTTTCATTATTTTATTTAAGTTCGGTGACCGTTAATTTTCTGAGTGATAACTTACAATATGATTTTCATTGTGATCTCAGATGTAACACAGTAAACTTGTGTTTTTTTTTTTTTTTAAGATTATTTTCATGAAATGTTTTCCTGTTGTAACCTGTTTTCTGTATTAGCTATTATTGTGTGCTTGTTAAAAGCTTTTAGCAAACATTTAAATGTCTTGAATATGTATAAGTTCCACTTTCTTTAAATGCGTGAATGTTATGATTTTATCCGTGATTTTAGTAATAATTACAGTAATAATGCTCACCCTCTGTAGATATTTAACTTGTGACCTTTTATGATGTTCTGACCTTTTCCACAGTTAAAGGTTATGGCCTTTTATTCACATATTCTTGCAGAAGGTGTTAAGATGTTTAGATGTCTTTGTAACTTACAATATGTGATATAAAGTAAAAATATCATAGCATTTTACCTTGTTTCTTCTCTCTGTGATAACGATTTATAACTTCTCACAGAATTTTGAATGTTATGAGCTTTTCTTGAAATATTTGGTAGTTTTTTATGAAAAATTCCGATTATAAGAATTGATTAATCTTTTAACATTTTGGAACCTAAACCTAAATATCAGCTACTGTGAAATGTTTAACCAATGGAAGTTTGTTATATTGACCATTAGTTGTTCTGACTTTAGTAAGAGGATACTTATATACATATTAAGCTTCTTTAAATGTTTGCTGCTGAAAATTGATAGCAGAAAACATATATACAGACAGTGCTTAATTGTATGGAGTTGATTTAAAAAGTTTTTAAATGTCAGGAGTTGTATGTAACAGCTAATAGTTTTAGTAATATCTAAATGTTAAGAGATTTTATAAAAGCTAACTGTTAATGTTAAGAGCATGAAAGTCATTCTTCTTTCTGGTTCTCATAAACTCTATAATTCTTAAGGACTTCAACAGAACCCTCCACTTTTAAAGACCTCCATAGAACCCAAATGATAAAATTTTTCACAAAATCTTTTAAAGAATAATAAAGGCTATACCTTTTAGGAGCTTTGATAAATTCTTGGTAAATTTTAAGTGCTTCATTATGACATGAATTTTTAAGTGCTTCAGTATGACCTTTAACTGTTAGTTTTTTTTTATAAAATCTTTAAGTTGTTAAGAGCTTCTGTAAAATGTTTAATGCATGCCATCTTCACTGTGTCATGACTACTATAAAAATCATGATTAGAAATTTACTTCAACCTTTATTTTCCATGATGTCCATCTATGTCAGCATGAGCTGGTGAATTTCAACATACTTTTTATCGATGTCTTTCATTATAATGGAAATCAGTATATCAGTAACACTGTTTGATTAATATCCTTATAATTATCCCAGGCTGTCATTCAAACACCATGTTGACTTCATTCCCAGTTGACTGTAAATAAGTTAATCATCAGGATTTAATATATGCAGTTTGCTTAATGTTTATGATACATTTTGTCGCTGTGCTTTAAACAACTTGGATCTAGTTGATGTAATTCTGTGAGACCAGAGTCTCGTTCAGCATCTGTCACTTAAATGTACTTGTAAAGTACCTTAAATGCTGCTGGCTTATTGTAACAGGTGGTGTGGTGTTTATGGTAACATTTCACAAATACTGGAGGATCTGGAGAATCATTTCTATTTAGCTAATATAAAAAAATGATCATAACTTGCATAGAATGTGACACTGCAAGGGTGATTTCGGTCCATTTATAGAGAAACTTCGAACTCTACCTCATAGATTATACAGTAATAGATTTTACAACAGAAACTGCATATTTCAGAAACTTTGAATATTTACTGACGTTAAAGTAGTGATGAATTAATGGTTTTACAGCTGTAATGCTGTCTACCAGTCTCACTAGAGTAACCAAAATCAGTGCTTTTGTTTTGCAGACCACACTTGACACCATAGTTGGATGTCCTTCATTCAAGCACTGCAAATATGTTTTTTCACCTTTGATAAATGCAGTTACTCAGTTATTTAAAAACCCTAGAATTCCATAAGTGGCACATCACTTATGAACAAGATTCCATTAAAAATGTGATGATTTGCTAATAGGTAAACCCAGTGCCACAGTGAAATGTTCCCAGATGTGTCTTACCACATTGAAGGTAAACACTAAAATAGTCCTTGCATGATCCCAGAAGTGAAAGTCCATATGAGAAGAGCCTACACAATCTAAGACTAAATAGCAACTTAAGCCATTCTCCACACCGTGATATGTGATATTTGATATGCTTTTAAAATCACATTGGCTCCACCACAACGCAACGATGATGTTAAGCTGTTTGTCAGTTTATATACTTTCTCTTTATATAGGTATCTGTTTTGAACATTCATGCCCATGATTAAAGACAATATGGGGTGTGAGCTGGTTTGATCGAGTAAGTAATGAAAGGGTAAGAGAGATATGTGATGAAAAAATGGTATGGTTAAGAAAGCAGATGAGGGTTTACTGAAATCGGATGGACATATGGAGAGAATGAGTGAGGACAGGTCGACAAAAAGGATATATGTGTCAGAAATAAAGGGAACAAGGAGAATGGGGAGACCAAATTGGAGATGGAAGGATGGAGGGAAAAAGATTTTTGAGTGATGGGTGTCTGAATATGTATGTAGGAGGTTGAAAGGAGTGCACAGGTTAGAGGGAATTGGAATGACATGATATGCTGGAGTCGACGTGCTGTCAATGTACTGAATCAGGGCATGTGAAATATCCAAGGCAAACCATTGAAAGGTGTGTGGTTTCGATGCATTATACATGACAGCTAGAGAATTGGTGAGTGTATGTGGCCTTTCTTTGTTCCTGGACTACCTTGCTGATCCGGGAAATGGCTATCAAGTATGAAATACACACACGCACACTCACGTATATCTGTGCTGGTGTTGTTTTGAATGACAAACTGCAGTATCTGATGTCTGAGTTAGTGAGCATGTGAGAGACAAAAGTTGAGAGTAAATGTGGAGAAAAGCAGAGTTATTAGGTTTAGCAGTGAAAGGAGACATATTAGTTGAATGGAACTGTAGAAGGTGAAGGAGCTATAGGGTTGGGTAAGCGGGTGTTGGGTCCTGGATGCATTGAGTGTTTGGAAAGATAGGTCACTGAGTGAGGGCAAAGATGGACATGTTTGATGGTAAAGTAATCCAGAAGATCGTGTATGGATGTGAGGCATGGGTTATAGATGAGAAATTACAGAGGAGAGAGGTTGTAGAAATGGATTGTTTGAGGACAGTGTGGTGTGAGGATGGTTGATCAAGAAAGAAATGATAGATTAAGAGAGAGTTATGGTAATAAGAGAGTATGGTTGAGAGAGTTTATGAATGGGAGCAAAAATGGTTTAGACATATAGAGAGGATAAGTAGGGTAAGGTTGGCAAAGGGTGTATGTGTGTCAGAAATGGAAATGGAAGGATGGAGTGAAAAAGATTTTGAAAGTGCAGGAAGATGTAAGGCATGCACGGGATAGAGTGAATTGGAGCAGTGTAGTATACTTGGAACAACATGCTCTCAATGACCTGAACCAAGGCATATGAAGCAGTCAGGGGAAACCATGGAAAGGTCTATGGCAGACCTGTTTGTGGATATGGAGCTGTGGTTTCAGTGCATTATACATAACAGCTGGAGAACAGATGTGAGCAAATGCAGCCTGTCATCATCTCTTCTTGGTGCTACCTTGTATGAAAGGAGAATGTTGAGAGTAAATGTGAATAAAAGCAAGGTTATTAGGTTCAGCAAGGTTAAAGGGCTAGTTAGTTAGGATGTAAGCTTGAATGGAGAAAAATTGGAGGAATTGAAGTGTTTTTGATATCAAGGAGTGGACTTGGCAGTGAATGGAACCATGGAAATGAAAGCGAGTCATAGGGTGGGGTAGGGGGCGAAGGATCTTGGAGTGATGAAGAGTGTGTGGAAACAGAGAACGTTATCTGAGAGAGCAAAAATGGGTATGTTTGAAGAAATAGTACTTCCAACAATAATGTATGTTTGCGAGTCATGGGCTATAGATAGGTTAGTGCGGAGGAGGGTGGATATGTTGGAGATGAAATGTTTGAGTACAGTATGAAGCGTAAGGTCGTTTGCCCGATTGAGTAATGAATCCGTAGGGTGAATGTGTTGGAAATGAAATATTTGAAGACAATATGTGGTATGAGGCGGTTTGATCAAGTAAGAAATGAGAAGGTAAGAGAGATGTGTGGTAATAAAAAAAAAGTGTGGTTGAGAGAGCAGAAGAAGGTGTGTTGAAATGGTTTGGACATATGGAGAGAATGAGTGATGAAAGGTTAACAAAGAGGATATATGTGTCAGGATTTTAGGGAACAAGGAGAAACGTGAGACCAAATTGGAGGTGGAAGGATGGAGTGAAGGTTTTCAGTAATAGGGTGCCTGAACATATAGGAGGTTGAAAAGCATGCATGAAAGAGTGAATTGGAATGATGTAGTACACTGGGATTGACATGCTGTCAGTGGACTGAACCAGGTCATGTGAAATGCCCCATGGAAATGTGTAGGACCTGGATGTAGGTAGGGAGCAATGGTTTCAGTGTATAACACATCACAGCTAGAGAATGGATATAAGCAGATGTGGCCTTTTTTCGTATGTTTCCTGGCGCTATATATATTTATATATTAGGTACAGTAGGGTTGAGGGTCAAGTCAATTGGGAGGTAAGTTTGAATGGAGAAAAACTGAAGGAAGTAAAGTGTTTTAGATATCTGGGAGTGGATCTGGCAGCGGATGGAACCTTGGAAGCGGAAGTGAATCATAGGGTGGGGGAGGGGGCGAAAATCCTGGGAGCCTTGAAGAATGTGTGGAAGTCGAGAACATTATCTCCGAAAGCAAAAATGGCTATGTTTGAAGGAATAGCGGTTCCAACAATGTTGTATGGTTGCGAGGCGTGGGTTATGGATAGAGTTAAGTGCAGGAGGGTGGATGTGCTGGAAATAAGATGTTTGAGGACAATATGTGGTGTGAGGTGGTTTGATTGAGTAAGTAATGTAAGGATAAGAGAGATGTGTGGAAATAAAAAGAGCGTGGTTGAGAGAGCAGAAGAGGGTGTTTTGAAATGGTTTGGTCACATGGAGAGAATGAGTGAGGAAAGATTGACCAAGAGGACATATGTGTCGGAGGTGGAGGGAACGAGGAGAAGTGGGAGACCAAATTGGAGGTTGAAAGATGGAGTGAAAAAGATTTTGTGTGATCGGGGCCTGAACATGCAGGAGGGTGAAAGGCGGGCAAGGAATAGAGTGAATTGGATCGATGTGGTATACCAGGGTCGATGTGCTGTCAGTGGATTGAATCAGGGCATGTGAAGCGTCTGGGGTAAACCATGGAAAGTTGTGTGGGACCTGGATGTGGAAAGGGAGCTGTGGTTTCGGCCATTATTGCATGACAGCTAGAGACTGAGTGTGAACGAATGAGGCCTTTGTTGTCCTTTCCTCGCGCTACCTCGCACACATGAGGGGGGAGGGGGATGTTATTCCATGTGTGGTGAGGTGGCGATGGGAATGAATAAAGGCAGACAGTGTGAATTGTGTGCATGTGTATATATGTATGTGTCTCTGTGTGTATATATATGTGTACATGAGATGTATGGGTATGTATATTTGCGTGTGTGGACGTGTATATATATACATGTGTATGGGGGTGGGTTGGGCCATTTCTTTCGTCTGTTTCCTTGCGCTACCTCGCAAACGCGGGAGACAGCAACAATGCAAAATAAAATAGATAACAAATATATATATTATCCCTGGGGATAGGGGAGAAAGAATACTCCCACGTATTCCCTGCGTGTCGTAGAAGGCGACTAAAAGGGAATGGAGGGGGGGGGGGGGCTGGAAATCTTCCCCCCTCTTTTTTTTTTTTTTTTTTTTTTTTTTTTTTTTTTTTCAAAAGAGGGAACAGAGAAGGGGGCCAGGTGAGGATATTCCCTCAAAGGCCCAGTCCGCTGTTCTTATTGCTACCTCGCTATCGCGGGAAATGGCGGATAGTATGAACGAAAAAGAAGGAACAGAGAATTGGGCCAGGTGAGGGTATTCCCTCAAAGGCCCACTCCTCTGTTCTTAACGCTACCTCGCTAATGCGGGAAATGGCGAATAGTTTGAAAGAAAGAAGAAAATATATATATATATATATATATATATATATATATATATATATATATATATATAATGTATGTATGACTCATGGTGAGATGCCTGAGGATTGGCGGAATGCTTGCATAGTGCCATTATACAAAAAGGCAAAGGGTATGAAAGTGAGTGCTCAAATTACAGAGGTATGAGTTTGTTGACTATTCCTGGGAAATTATATGGGAGGGTATTGATTGAGAGGGTGAAGGCATGTACAGAGCATCGATTGGGGAAGAGCAGTATGGTTTCATAAGTGGTAGAGGATGTGTGGATCAGGTGTTTGCTTTGAAGAATGTATGTGAAAAATACTTAGAAAAGCAAATGGATTTGTATGTAGCATTTATGGATCTGGAGAAGGCATATGATAGAGTTGATAGAGATGCTCTGTGGAAGGTATTAAGAATATATGGTGTGGGAGGTACGCTGTTAGAGGCAGTGAAAAGTATTTATCGAGGATGTAAGGCATGTGTATGTGTAGGAAGAGAGGAAAGTGATTGGTTCTCAGTGAATGTAGGTTTGCGGCAGGGGTGTGTGATGTCTCCATGGTTGTTTAATTTGTTTATGGATGGGGCTGTTAGGAAGGTGAATGCAAGAGTTTTGGAAAGAGGGGCAAGTATGCAGTCTGTTGTGGATGAGAGATCTTGGGAAGTGAGTCAGTTGTTGTTCGCTGATGATACTGCGCTGGTAGCTGATTCATGTGAGAAACTGCAGAAGCTGGTGACTGAGTTTGGAAAAGTGTGTGAAAGAAGAAAGCTGAGAGTGAATGTGAATAAGAGCAAGGTTATTAGGTACAGTAGGGTTGAGGGACAAATCGATTGGGAGGTAAGTTTGAATGGAGAAAAACTGGAGGAAGTGAAGTGTTTTAGATATCTGGGAGTGGATTTGGCAGCAGATGGAATCATGGAAGCGGAATTGAATCATAGGATGGGTGAGGAGGCGAAAGTTCTGGGAGCGTTGAAGAATGTGTGGAAGTCAAGAACATTATCTGGGAAAGCAAAAATGGGTATGTTTGAAGGCGTGGGCTATAGATAGAGTTATGTGGAGGAGGATGGATTTGCTGGAAATAAGATGTTTGAGGACAATATGTGGTGTGAGGTGGTTTGATCGAGTAAGCAATGAAAGGGTAAGAGAGATGTGTGGTAATAAAAAGAGTGTTGTTGAGAGAGCAGAAGAGGGTGTTTTGAAGTGGTTTGGTCACTTGGAGAGAACGAGTGAGGAAAGATTGACCTAGAGGATATATGTGTCGAAGGTGGAGGGAACGAGGAGAAGTGGGAGACCCAATTGGAGGTGGAAAGTTGGAGTGAAAAAGATTTTGAGTGATCGGGGCCTGAACATGCAGGAGGGTGAAAGGCGTGCAAGGAATGGAGTGAATTGGAACGATGTGGTATAGCGGGTCGACGTGCTGTCAATGGATTGAACCAGGGCCGTGAAGTGTCTGGGGTAAACCATGGAAAGTTTTGTGGGGCCTGGATGTGGAAAGGGAGCTGTGGTTTCGGTGCATTATTACATGACAGCCAGAGGGTAAGTGTGAACGATTGTGGCCTTTGTTGTCTTTTCTTAGCGCCACCTCGCGCACATGCGGGGGGGGGGGGGTTGTTATTTCATGTGTGGCGGGGTGGCGATGGGAATGAATAGAGGCAGACAGTATGAATTATGTGCGTGCGTATATATATATATATATATATATATATATATATATATATATATATATATATATATATATATATATATATATATTATCCCTGGGGATAGGGGAGAAAGAATACTTCCCACGTATTCCCTGCGTGTCGTAGAAGGCGACTAAAAGGGAAGGGAGCGGGGGGCTGGAAATCCTCCCCTCTCGTGTTTTTTTTTTTTTTTTTTTTTTTTTTTTTTTTTCCAAAAGAAGGAACAGAGAAGGGGGCCAGGTGAAGGTATTCCCTCAAAGGCCCAGTCCTCTGTTCTTAACGCTACCTCGCTATCGCGGGAAATGGCGAATAGTATGAAAAAAAAAATATATATATATATATATATCCACTGATTCAATCCACTGACAGCACGTCAACCCTGGTATACCACATCGCTCCAATTCACTCTATTCCTTGCCCTCCTTTCACCCTCCTGCATGTTCAGGCCCCGATCACACAAAATATTTTTCACTCCATCTTTCCACCTCCAGTTTGGTCTCCCACTTCTCCTCGTTCCCTCCACCTCCGACACATATATCCTCTTGGTCAATCTTTCCTCACTCATTCTCTCCATGTGCCCAAACCATTTCAAAACACCCTCTTCTGCTCTCTCAACCACGCTCTTTTTATTTCCACACATCTCTCTCACCCTTACGTTACTTACTCGATCAAACCACCTCACACCACACATTGTCCTCAAACATCTCATTTCCAGCACATCCATCCTCCTGCGCACAACTCTATCCATAGCCCACGCCTCGCAACCATACAACATTGTTGGAACCACTATTCCTTCAAACATACCCATTTTTGCTTTCCCAGATAATGTTCTCGACTTCCACACATTCTTCAAGGCTCCCAGGATTTTCGCCCCCTCCCCCACCCTATGATCCACTTCCGCTTCCATGTTTCCATCCGCTGCCAGATCCACTCCCAGATATCTAAAACACTTTACTTCCTCCAGTTTTTCTCCATTCAGACTTACCTCCCAATTGACTTGACCCTCAACCCTACTGTACCTAATAACCTTGCTCTTATTCACATTTACTCTTAACTTTCTTATTTCACACACTTTACCAAACTCAGTCACCAGCTTCTGCAGTTTCTCACATGAATCAGCCACCAGCGCTGTATCATCAGCGAACAACAACTGACTCACTTCCCAAGCTCTCTCATCCCCAAAAGACTTCATACTTGCCCCTCTTTCCAAAACTCTTGCATTCACCTCCCTAACAACCCCATCCATAAACAAATTAAACAACCATAGAGACATCACACACCCCTGCCGCAAACCTACATTCACTGAGAACCAATCACTTTCCTCTCTTCCTACACGTACACATGCCTTACATCCTCGATAAAAACTTTTCACTGCTTCTAACAACTTGCCTCCCACGCCATATATTCTTAATACCTTCCACAGAGCATCTGTATCAACTCTATCATATGCCTTCTCCAGAAGGCATATGATAGATCCATAAATGCTACATACAAATCCATTTGCTTTTCTAAGTATTTCTCACATACATTCTTCAAAGCAAACACCTGATCCACACATCCTCTACCACTTCTGAAACCACACTGCTCTTCCCCAATCTGATGCTCTGTACATGCCTTCACCCTCTCAATCAATACCCTCCCATATAATTTACCAGGAATACTCAACAAACTTTTACCTCTGTAATTTGAGCACTCACTCTTATCCCCTTTGCCTTTGTACAATGGCACTATGCACGCATTCCGCCAATCCTCAGGCACCTCACCATGAGTCATACATACATTAAATAACCTTACCAACCAGTCAATAATACAGTCACCCCCTTTTTTTAATAAATTCCACTGCAATACCATCCAAACCTGCTGCCTTGCCGGCTTTCATCTTTCATCAGGGCATGTGAAGCGTCTGGGGTAAACCATGGAAAGCTGTGTAGATATGTATATTTGCGTATGTGGACGTATGTATATACATGTGTATGGGGGTGGGTTGGGCCATTTCTTTCGTCTGTTTCCTTGCGCTACCTCGCAAATGCGGGAGACAGCGACAAAGAAAAAAAAAAAAAAAAAAAATATATATATATATATATATATATACGTTGAGATGTATAGGTATGTATATTTGCGTGTGTGGACGTGTATGTATATACATGTGTATGTGGGTGGGGTGGGCCATTCAGGGTAAATGGGGGCGGATGGTGGTGAGGGGGGGGGGGGGGAAACAGGATTCATGTCTTTCAGGGATCAAAAGAGTGATTAAATTCTTGTGTGGAAATGCAGACATTCTGTTCTGGGTGAGCCATTTTTCTACTAGTGTAATGCAGTGCTGCATATATGTTGTTGCTGCTGTGGTGGAAGGTTGTTATTCTGAGATCGTGTGCATATGAGAGGACCTGTATTTATTGGTTTGTTGGAGGTAATGGCAGGTTGTGAAGGTGGACTGAAGAGGGTTGGAGAAAGAGATAATCCTTTGGGAGTTGGAGTGACGAAGCCATTGTGAGTGACTTTGACATATTGGCTAGGTATGAAATTGGCCATCCGTTTATGTCTTGTGTTGTGGATGGTGGTGTCAAGTATCTTGTGTGGGGATGGGCTGGGTTGCTATGTCAAATGCTTATTTTTATGTTTATTATCACTAGTATTGTGTGGGAGGGTGGTTGTGGTGGGTTGAGTCCATCTAAGGTGTCTTGTGTGAGGTCATCGTTTTCGAGTAGTGGTGGAGTGATTAAGCATGGAGCCATTTTGTGTCTGGAAAAGTAGGGTATTCTTCTTTGATTGTTATGGATCATCAGCTTATCACCGAGTCTTGTTGATACTGAAGACAGAAGTGATGGAGGACGGTAGGAACAGAGGGAGTTTGGTGGTTGACAGGACGTACGCATTGCTATAATAAGTTTCTATATGTTAAGGATTATTTTCTATGTAGCCGAGAGTGGTTCAAGATGTGTGTTCAGTGCTTGGGTTGTAGCTGAGCCAGAGTGATGTATGTCAAGTTTAGTCTGTGGTCAGGACCTGTGGCAGAAGAGTTCTTTAAGGTTATCATTGTATTGTGTATATCTGTGGGAGTGAAGCTGAGGTGGGCATTTGTTCTGGATGAATTCTATGTAGGTTTTTCATGACTGTTTAGAGTTGTGGTTATTTTCTACTTGAATTTTCATTAGTGTCTAATGAATATGCTTGTATGTTGTTTGGAAGAAGGGATGTCATTGTAATAAGTCAAGAGTGATTCATAAATGGTGCATGGGAAACTGTGGTGGACAGGATGGAATGAATTGAAGTGATGTAATAAACAAGGGGCGACATGCAGCTTTAGGGCTGAGCCAGGGTACATGAAATGGTTAGGGAAAACCACAGGAAGGTCTGTAAGGTTTGGTTGTCGATAGTGGGCTCTGGCTTGGATACATTATACATGTCTCATAGACAGATTTGAATGTGAGCAAACAGTGACGTTCCTTTATTCCTGATGCTCTCTCTCTCTCTCTCTCTCTCTCTCTCTCTCTCTCTCTCTCTCTCTCTCTATATATATATATATATATATATATATATATATATATATATATATATAAAGATCTGCCCACCTCCCACCTTTCTCATGCCACAGGCATCTTTTGCGCAAGCCATCACTGCTTCCCTAAATGAATCACATTCCTCCCCCACTCCCTTACGTCATATGCTCTCACCTTTTTCCAATCTGCACTCAATCTCTCCTGGTACTTCCTCACACAAGTCTCCATTCCAGCTCACTTACTCTCACCACTCTCTTCATCCCAACATTCTTCATTTCTGAAAACTTCAACGCATCCACCTTTGCCTCCACAAGATAATGATCAGACATCCCTCCAGTTCCCCTCTCAGCACATTAACATCCAAAAGTCTCTCTTTCATGCGCCTTTCAATTAACACGTAGTCCAATAACGCTCTCTGTCCATCTCTCCTACTTACATACGCATACTTATGTATATCTCGCTTTTTAAACCAGGTATTCCCATTCACCAGTCTTTTTCAGCACACAAATCTACAAGCTCTTTACCATTTCCATTTACAACACTGAACACCCAATGTACACCAATTATACCCTCAACTGCCACATTACTCACCTTTGCATTCAAATCACCCATCACTATAACCCGGTTTCGTGCATCGAAGTTGCTAACACTCTCACTCAGCTACTCCCAAAACACTTGCCTCTCATGATCTTTCTTCTCATGACCAGATGCATAGGCACCAATAATCACCCATCTGTCTCCATCCATTTTCAGTTTTACCCATATCAATCAAGAATTTACTTTCTTACACTCTATCACATATTCCCACAACTCCTGCTTCAGGAGTAGTGCTACTCCTTCCTTTGCTCTTGTCCTCTCACCAACCCCTGACTTTACTCCCAGGACATTCCCAAATCACTCTTCCCCTTTACCCTTGAGCTTCGTTTCACTCAGAGCCAAAACGTCCAGGTTCCTTTCCTCAAACATACTACCTATCTCTCCTTTTTTCTCATCTTGGTTATATCCATACACATTCAGACACCCCAATCCGAGCCTTCAAGGAGGATGAGCACTCCCCGCATGACTCCTTCTTCTGTTTCCCCTTTTAGGAAATTAGAAGACAAGGAGGTGAGTGTTTCTAGCCCCCCGCTCCCGTCCCCTCTAGTCGCCTTCTACGAAACGCGGGGAATGCGTGGGAAGTATTCTTTCTCCCCTATCCCCAGGGAGGTAGGCAGATTAGAAAGGGTTGTGATTGGTGGGATGAAGAAGTAAGATTGTTAGTGAAAGAGAAGAGAGAGGCATTTGGACGATTTTTGCAGGGAATAGTGCAAATGACTGGGAGATGTCTAAAAGAAAGAGGCAAGAGGTCAAGAGAAAGGTGCAAGAGGTGAAAAAGAGGGCAAGTAAGAGTTGGGGTGAGAGTATCATTAGATTTTAGGGAGAATAAAAAGATGTTTTGGAAGGAAGTAAAGAAAGTGTGTAAGACAAGAGAACAGATGGGAACATTGGTGAAGGGGGCAAATGGGGAGGAAATAACAAGTAGTGGTGAAGTGAGAGGGAGAGGGAGTGAGTATTCTGAAGGTTTGTTGAATGTCTTGATGATAGAGTGGCAGATAGGTGTTTTGGTCGAGGTGGTGTGCGAAGTGAGAGTGTCAGGGAGAATGATTTAGTAAACAGAGAAGAGGTAGTGAAAGCTTTGCGGAAGATGAAAGCTGGCAGGGCGGCGGGTTTGGATGGCATTGCTTTCAAATTCATTAAAAAAATGGGATGACTGTGTTATTGACTGGTTGGTGAGGATATTCAGTGTATGTATGGTTCATGATGAAGTGTCTGAGGATTAGTGGAATGCATGTGTAGTGCCATTGTGCAAAGGCAAACGGGATAAAGGTGAGTGTTCAAATTACAGAGGTATAAGTTTGTTGAGTTTTCCTGGGAATTTATATGGGAGGGTATTGATTGAGAGGGTCAAAGCATGTACAGAGCATCAGATTGGGGAGGAGCAGTATGGTTTCAGAAGTGGTAGAGGATGTGTGGATCAGGTGTTTGCTTTGAAGAATGTATTTGAGAAATACTTAGAAAAGCAGATGGATTTGTATGTAGTGTTTATGGATCTGGAGTTGATAGAGATACTCTTTGGAAGGTATTAAGAGTATATGGTGTGGGAGGTAGGTTGCTATAAGCAGAGAAAAGCTTTTACCGAGGATGTAAGGCATGTGTGCGAGTAGGAAGAGAGGAAAGTGATTGGTTCCCAGTGAATGCCGGTTTGCGGCAGGGTACGTGATGTCTCCATGGTTGTTTTATTTGTTTATGGATGGGGTTGTTAGAGAGGTGAATGCAATAGTTTTGGAGAGAGGGGCAAGGATGCAATCTTTTGGGGATGAGAGGGCTTGGGAAGTGAGTCAGTTGTTGTTCGCTGATGATATGACGCTGGTGGCTGATTCGGGTGAGAAACTGCGGAAGTTGGTGACTGAGTTTGGAAACATGTGTGAAAGAAGAAAGCTGAGAGTTATTAGGTTATTAGTTATTAGGTTCAGTAGGGTTGAGGGACAAGTCAGTTGGGAGGCAAGTTTGAATGGAGAAAAAGTGGAGGAAGTGAAGTGTTTTAGATATCTCGGAGTGGATTTTGCAGCGGATGGAACCTTGGAAGCGGAAGTGAGTCACAGGGTGGGGGAGGGGGGCGAAGGTTCTGGGAGTGTTGAAGAATGTGTGAAAGGCGAGAACGTTATTTAAGGAAGCAAAATTGGCTATGTTTGAAGGAATAGTGGTTCCAACAGTGTTATATGGTTGAGGCATGGGCGATAGGGTTGTACGGAGGAGGGTGGATGTGCTGGAAGCGAGATGTTTGAGGACAATATATAATGTGAGGTTGTTTGATCGAGTAGGTAATGAAAGGGTAAGAGAGATGTGTGGTAATAAAAAGAGTGTGGTTGAGAGAGCAGAAGAGGTTGTATTGTAATGGTTTGGTAACATGGAGAGAATGAGTGAGGAAAGATTGACAAAGTGGATATATGTGTCAGACATTGAGGGAACGAGAAGTGGGAGACCAAATTGGAGGTGGAAAGATGGAGTGAAAAAAAATTTTGCGGGTTCCAGGCCTGAACATGCAGGAGGGTGAAAGACGTGCAAGGAATAGAGTGAATTGGAACGATGTGGTATACCAGGGTCGACGTGCTGTCATTGGATTGAACCAGGGTATGTGAAGCGTATGGGGTAAACCATGGATGTTTATGTATATGGGAGTTGAGGAGTTATTCAAAAACTTTGGAAATGGTAGATGTCACATCAATAGGATGATAGTTGGAGGTGTCAGAATGGTCACCATTCTTAGGGATGGGATGTATCAATGCATGTTTCTAAGGTGGAAAATTAGGTTTTTAAGCAGAAACGGAACAGACGAGCAAGCACAGGTGCAAGTTCAGAGCCTTGCTTGTGTCCAGAGATAAAAGTGCTTTTCGGACAGTCCGAAAAGAGATTACGGGAAGAGGCATAGGATTAATAAGAGGAGCATCAGGAGGTGAAGGAATGTTAGAGTCATCAGAGTTGGAGTTAGAGGAGAAACGGGAATCAAGAGAGTTGCTTTGTCAATGGTTGAGACAGCTAGGATAGCGTCAGATCGGAAAAATGAAGGAAAGGTAAAGCGACAGAAGTTGTTAGAGATACCCCTAGCTAAAGGCCAGAAAGATCCATCAGTGGCTGACGAGGAGAGGTTATCGCACTTCCTTTGAGTGAAGGAACGCCTCACGGATAACGTGCTTGCATTGATTATGGGCAGCGATAAAAGCTGAGTGGGAGCCAGAGGAAGGAAATATTTTCCAAGCCCGATATACCTGATCTCTTGCCTGAATGGCCTCAGAGCAAGAACGGTTGAACCAAGGATTGGATGAAGAAGTCGTTTTGGAAGAAGAGGGGATAAATGCTTCCATTCCAGTAGAGAGAAATGTAGACTCCTTTGGAGTGAGTTCCTTGACGAAATTGTACTCCCGTCAATAAGCGACATTTATAGTTGCCCTTCCCCACGTTAGCGAGGTAGCGTTCCAGAACAAATGACTAAGCCTTAGAGGGAAAACTCCTCACTTGGCCCCCTTCTCTGTTCCTTCTTTTGGAAATGCAAAGTTGGAGGGAAGGAGTTTCAGCTCCCCGTTCCCATCCCTTTTAGTCGCCTTCGACGCGCAGGGAATACGTGGGAAGTGTTCTTTCTCCCCTATCCCTAAGGGCAGATTAGAAAGGGTAGTGAATGGTGGGATGAAGAAGTAAGATTGTTAGTGAAAGAGGAGAGAGAGGCGTTTGGATGATTTTTGCAGGGAAGTAATGCAAATGACTGGGAAAGGTATGATAAAAAGCGGCAGGAGATCAAGAGAAAGGTGCAAGAGGTGAAAAAGAGAGCAAGTGAGAGTTGGGGTGAGAGAGTATCATTAGATTTTAGGAATAATAAAAAGATGTTTTGAAATGAGGTAAATAAAGTGCGTAAGACAAGAGAACAAATGGGAACATCGGTGAAGAGGGCTAATGGGGAGGTAATAACAAGTATTGGTGAGGTGAGAAGGAGATGGAGTGAATATTTTGGAAGTTTGTTGAATGTTTTTGATGATAGAGTGACAGATATTGGGTGTATGGTTTGGTGAACAGAGAAGAGGTAGTGAAAGCTTTGAGGAAGATGAAAGCCGGCAAGGCGGCAGGTTTGGATGGTATTGCAGTGGACTTTATTTAAAAAAAAAAAAAAAAAAAGAGGGTCACTGTGTTGTTGATTGGTTGGTAAGGATATTCAGTGTATGTATGGATCATGGTGAGGTGTCTGAGGATTGGCGGAATGCATGCATGCATAGTGCCATTGTACAAAGGCAAAAGGGATAAAGGTGAGTGTTCAGATTACAGAGGTATAAGATCGTTGAGTATTCCTGGGAAATTATATGGGAGGGTATTGATTGAGAGGTTAAAGGTATGTACAGAGCATCAGATCGGGGAAGAGCAGTGTGGTTTCAGAAGTGGTAGAGGATGTTTGGATCGGATGTTTGCTTTGAAAAATGTATGTGAGAAATATTTAAAAAAAAAAAAGATGGATTGTATGTAGCATTTATAGATCTGGATAAGGCATATGATAGGGTAGATAGAAATGCTTTGTGGAAGGTTTTAAGAGTATATGGTGTGGAAAGTAAATTGATAGAAGCAGTGAAATTTTTTTACCAAGTGTGTGAGGCGAGTAGAAAGTAGGAAAGTGATTGGTTCCCAATGAATGTTAGTTTGCGGCAGGGTTGCTTGATGTCTCCATTTTTGTTTAATTTGTTTATGGATGGAGTTGTTAGGGAGATGAATGCAATAGAGTTTTGGAGAGAGGGGCAAGTATGCAGTCTGTTGTGGATGAGAGGGCACGGGAAGTGAGTCAGTTGTTCGCTGACGATACAACGCTGGTGGCTGATTCGGATGAGAAACTGCAGAAGTTGATGACTGAGTTTGGTTAAGTGTGTGAAAGGAATTTGGGAGTAAATATGAATAAGAGCAAGGTTATTAGGTTCAGTAGGGTTGAGGGACGTGATAATTGGGAGGTGAGTTTGAATGGAGAAAAACTGGAGGAAGTTAAGTGTTTTAGATATCTCGGAGTGGACTTAACAGTGGATGGAACCATGGAAGCGGAAGTGAGTCACAGGGTGGGTGAGAGGAGAAGGTTCTGGGAGCGTTGAAGAATGTGAGGAAGGCGAAAACGTTATCTCTGAGAGCAAAAATGGGTATATTTGAAGAAATAGTGGTTCCAACAATGTTAAATGGTTGTAAGGCATGGGCTATAGATAGGGTTGTGCGGAGGAGGGTGGATGTGTTGAAAATAACATGTTTGAGGGCAGTATGTGGTGTGAAGTGGTTTGATCTAGTAAATAATGAAAGGGTAATAAAAAGAGTATCGTTTTGAGAGCAGAAGAGGGTGTGTTGAAATGGTTTGGAGACATGAAGAGCATGAGTGGGAAAGAATGACAAAGAGAATATATGCGTCAGAGGTGGAGGGAAGAAGGAGGAGCGGGAGACCAAATTGGAGTTGGAAGGATGGAATGCGAAAGATTTTGCGGGATCCGGACCTGAAATTCAGGAGGGTGAAAGGCGTACAAGGAATAGAGTGAATTGGAACGATGTGGTATACCGTGGTCGACGTGCTGTCAGTGGATTGAACCAGGGCATGTGAAGCGTCTGGGGTAAACCATGGAAAGGTATGTGGGGCCTGGATGTAGCAAGGGAGCTGTGGTTTCGGTGCATTACACATGACAGTTGGAGACTGAGTGTGAACGAATGTGGCCTTTTTTATCTGTCCCTGGCGCTATCTCGCCTAACCTACCCACATATACATGTATATACACGAACACCCACACGCGCAGTTATACATACCTATACATTTCAACATATACATACCTATATATATATACACAGACATATAGATATATACACAAGTACATATTCATATTTGCTGGCTTCATTCAATATATATATATATATATATATATATATATATATATATATATATATATATATATATATATATATATGTGTGTGTGTGTGTGTGTGTGTGTGTGACTGGATTCCTCCCGCTGATGGATACATTGGGAAGAAGTCAACCTTAAGTCTGTATCTTCTTCAGTAGACAGAAAGGAGTACAATCTACTTGATGACCTTCTTGCTCCACAGGAGTCCATCTTATCCCTGCTCCGGTGAGGAGTGCAGCAGCCTCGAAGCTACAGGAGCACCATTCAGAGGGCCTTTGAGGATGGGTAGGGGGGGGGTTATATTTTGTTTCATTAAACAGCTTGGAATTTATTAATTTTTCACGTGATTATTTGTCTCTTTGTTCTAAAGCATTTATTTCCATGCTAGTGTATTCAAAAAACCTCAGTACAAGGTCTCCATGATATAGTCAGTGTTTTGCTCATGTATTATGAGAGCGTCTTGTGGACTAAGGTGAAACGAGAGCTGGTCAGGTTTTATGTAGGAAAAGCAGACACAACAGTAGCATCATGTATAGTGGATGGCAGGAAGTGTCAGCTGGGAAGAAGCAGTGTGGGAAGGTGGTCGGTGGAAAAGGCTGTCACTTCATTGAAGATCTCGCCTGTTTCGCGTGACTGTTGAAGAGATGTACTTCTTTTTTAATTAGTCACTTTTTTCCCAAATAAGGGAAGTATATGTGCCGTGCACACGCTTATCATCTCTAATTAT